>NC_043711.1:98228230-98320751 GCF_006229205.1 Suricata suricatta | reverse complement strand
CCAAAAATTTGGGAAATTTTTTTTAAACCTCCATGTCATTATAGAAAAATTGCTCATCATGGGCACTTTGATTAAAAAAAAAAAAAAAAGGGAGGGAGGGGGTAGGGCACCTGGGTGGCTCAGTCGGTTGAGCATCCGACTTCGGCTCAGGTCGTGATCTCGGGGTTTGAACCCACAAACCCCAAGTCGGGCTCTGTGCTGAGCTCAGAGCCTAGAGCCTGCTTCAGATTCTGTGTCTCCCTCTCTCTCTGACCCTCCCCTGCTCACGCTCTCTCTCTCTTTCTCTTTCAAAAATAAATAAAAGCATTTAAAAAAATTTTTAAAACATTGTACAAGTGTCTATAAATATGATTCTGGTGATATATTTAAAGCAGAGTTTATGTACACACACGCATACTTGCATATTTATGGAACATGTCTGGACAGATATGTGTCATACTATTAAAAGTAGTTATTAGCTATCTCTAGAAAGCTCAAAAGCTAGTGGAGTTAAATAAAGGGAAAGAGGAATTTTTATTCTTTTACCTGGATTTTATACCATTTGAGTCTTTTAGAGAGATGATGTACTGCTTCTATTTTCAATTTCAAAAACTAAAATGAGGGGCACCTGTCTGGCTTCGCGACTCTTGATCTCAGGATGGTGACTTCAAGCCCCATGTTGGGTGTAGAGCTTACTTTAAAAAGAGAGAAAAAAATAAGAAAAGGAAATGGTCAAATACCGACCCATAATGCATGAGAAATGCGGGCCATGTCTTTCCACAGGAATAAAACTCCCAAGAATGTTCAAGGTAAATTTATGCTTGGGGTGTCTGGGTGGCTTGGTCAGTTAAAGACCTGACTCTTGGTTTTGGCTCAGGTCATGATCTCACAGTTCGTGGGTTCGAGCCCCATGTCGGGCTCTGTGCCGATGATGTGGAGCCTGTTTGGGATCTCTCTCTGCCCCTCCCCTGCTCCATCTCTCTCTCTCTCTAAATAAATAAGTAAACTTAAAAAAAATAAAAATAAAAAAATAAATTTCTACCTTTTGCCTCCTTAACAATGGGATATTTTACATTATTAGATATGCCGAGTTTTTCTCCTTCCCCTACGTGCTATTTGCTAGGACTGCTCCAAATTGCTTTCCGAGGTGACCCGGTTGGTGTCTTTGTTCCACATAGCCTGCCTGGAGCAGCAGGAATTTCTGCCTTCGGGGACATGGAAAAGGCCTGGCTTGTAATAAGCAAGACTCATACTTGTATTTACTTTCCTGCCTTGCACGGTTGAGCCGCACTTGAATGACTCCATTAACAAGAATGAAGTTCCTTTATGACAAAATCCTGACTTTGGCTGTCTGCTGTTTCCTGTGAAGCATCGTCCTGTGAACAGGCTTCTGTGTAAGTCCTATGTGATAGCCTGCCTCAAATGTGATCCCATGGAAATACCCTCTCCCTTCTCAATTAGCTCTAGGAAGACTGTGTTACATTTTCTCCTGCCTTAGGCATGCGCAGGAAAGATGTAGGAAGAGACACACTTGAAAGAAGATTGTTTAGAAAGTCTTGATGTGAGTCCCAGTTTCCAGCCATTTACATTGTAATTTACCTATTGAAATAAACATATTTTGCAAGTGAGCATGATCCGTTGTCTGGGATTGATAACAAGCATATAAGATCAAATAGCAGAGCTCTATTTCTGCAAGCTGCACTTTTCAGGCAAGGAAATACCAGGATTGAAGTTTACAACGCATCTATCTTCCAGCACTTGGGGGTGGGGGCTCCTGGGGGGGGGGGCAGCTTTTTCTTGCTTCCGGGAAGTTTTCTGTTTGAAGTACCCCTGCTCAGTCTCCAACAGTCATTTGGAAATTCTCAGCATTTAATTTATGACCTTATGAATTATTTTATTCAGGAGGGAGGGGTTCAGTTTGGTAGCCAAATTTTTGCAACTGAGGACTGTGACAGAACAGTCCCTGATTTGGAATTGGAAGCGGGGGGGCAATCTGTCGTGCCCCGTCTTCCTCACCGACAGATGGAGTTTCCACTCATTTTGCATCCCTTGAAATTACAATGGCAGCGTTTGTAGGTATATCTGAGACATCATTTAGACTCCTTTAAATTTAGGTGGAATGCTAAAATAAGGGAACACTTGACGGTCTCTCAAGATTCAAAAAGGATCCACGGGCTATTGTCCGACCTCCTCAGTGTCTGATTGACTAGTAGAAAACGCATCTCCATGGGAACAGATAAATGTCTGCTTTTCATGCCGTGAAATACCCAACGCAGCCTGCAGAGCCTCACCAACCTAGCACTTTATTTGGGCGGCTGTAAGCAGCCTCTCTCTTTTCATGTTCAGCCAAATTATCTGCCAGAATTTCTTTTCAAGTCTAGGGAAAGGGAAAAAAAAAAAAAGAGTTTCTTCTCCCCTCCCCCTTCTTGCATGGAGTTAATTACTGTATTTTCATCTGGGAGGGTGGGAAAAAATACACACTGAGCTGAAACAGCACACAAAACAAGGCTGCCATGTTGTATCTGCCGGTTGTCTATTAGCTGTTGGTAGTTTCTTTCTAAGGTGTGATGGTCTGCTGCAGTATTGGGAGAGTGTCAGTGTAATGATACAGCCCACCGGCCACTGTTTGCTTACATTTGTGCCAGAGTCAGGCTGTGTGACCTTAGGCAAGTGGGCTGCGGCTCTGATTTAGAACTGAGATCGGAGACCCGGAGGGAAGGGGGAGGATAGGAAACCGGGCTGGAGAGTCTCAGGTATCTGCCTCCCCTCCCCCCTGCAAAGCCCCAACATCTGCCATTTTAACTCCCTGATCACTGATCCAGGGCTCCGTGCCAGCAAAATTTGAGAACAGCTCTCCGGAGAGCTGGGGCTTTCTCGGGTGATTCCAGACACTTCCGCTTCTGTTCCTGGTTAAAAATGCCACCGGAAGCAGCATTTTCTGAGATCTCCGCACTTCCAATCCAGCTTCTGGAGCAGAGGGAAAAATAAATGAAAAGTGTGCAGGGGGTTGGGGGGTGAAATGCACGTACACGCACACACAAGTACCTGTATGTGTTTCTTTCAACACACAAGGTGGACATCTTAGGGGGGAGATGTCTTAGCCTGTTTGCCTCTACAACTGGGCACAAGAATATGTGTGGGTTCCTTATTTCACTGGGATCCATTCACCCGATCCGATTATTCCGTCCTTTGTCCGTTCTGCGACTCGTGCCTTTGTCTTTCTCCTCTTCCTTAGCACCTCCACCCACCCACCCAACAAGGCTGAGCAGGAAGCGTTTAAAGACCAGTGAACTGCAAACCCACTAGGCATTTTTCAGAAGAATCCAGGTTAAAGATACCTGCAGTCAAGATGTAGCAATCAAGTCTCAATTCCTGGGACGTGATCCCTAAATATCAAAAACCCCAGTGGTCTTTATCTGGACCAGCTGCTTCTGATGTCGAGAAGGAATGTGGTCCATCAAGTGTGTGAACACTGACTCTATTGTGTCCAAACAGGCTGATTGAAGCCTGGATAATTGGCATGTAACCTTCTCTATTAATAGCGCAGACAGATATGTGAATTAGCTGAATCCCTCTGGCATATGCCATGTATTAGCTAAAGGGGCTTACAATTCTCCAAACCGCACGGCTAACTATCACACCAATAATTAGGTTTTAGAACTTGATAACTTTGGGGGGAAATCAATAAATAATGGGGAAGCTCCCTACAGCCTCTGAATAAGGAGCGCCTCATCATTATTACATCTGGGGTTTGAGGATTTGGGGATTTGGGGGGTGTGTGTGTGTGGGTGTGTGTGTGTGTGTGTGTGTGTGTGTGTGTGTGTGCGTTGCTGATGCCGAGTTTCTGGAGAAGAGTGGTAAATTTGGGGATTCTTTGTTTACCTTCTATAGTCATCGAGGTATTGCATAGCAACTTACACTTGTCGGGTCCTGTTTAAATGTCTTGTAAAGGAATCGACGCTGAATAAATCCTGTGAAATACTGAATGAGGCTATTTAGAACCATACCTTTCTAAACAGTTGGCTGGTGTCACATCGATTGCTAAGACTACGTGGGCTGATGGTAAGAGCATAAACCGCAGTCAGATCGTCCAGCCCCCCACCATAGGAGCTTATGACCTTGGGCATTTGTTTAACCTCTCTGTGCCTCAGTTCCCATATCTGGAAAATGGGGATAATACATACTCCCATCCCACTGGGACTTCACAAGGATTAAATAAGTTGTTAATTCATAAGATTTTCAGAACAATCCAGAGTATAAGTAAGCACTTTCCTCTTTTTAACGTAATAAGTATGTCTTGGAAGTGTTTTTCAAACTGCGGGCTGTGACCTATCAGTAGGTGGTAAGAGCACTTTAATGGGTCTCAACTATCACCTTTTGGATAGGATAGGATTGGATAGGGTGTATAACACATAGGAAGGATAAGAATTGTTCTGTAAAACGTTTGCTATATAAATAGTTGCGTGCGCACGCGTGTGTGTGTGTGTGTGTGTGTGTGTGTGTGTGTGTATCGTGGGTCCCAATGTAAAAAAGTACCTAATTCTTTTAGTGGGTCAAGTTAAAAATGGGAGCAACCTGCAATAGAATATTTAGAACCTAGTAACAACCTAATGCATCAATAGGAGATCGGTCTAATAAATTAAGCTACTTCGACCGAATGGGTTATCAAACAGTTGGTCATAAGAAAGAAGTCAATTCCCACGCCAATTTGTACCAGACACTCAGAAATATTATTTTGTAAAAAGGAAAAACATTACAGACCTGTGCTTATTTCAATCCTGTTTATATGAATAAAAAGGCATTTGTTGCCTGGGCGTCTGTCTCACTTTATTGACTCTCCTTCTGCTGACCGCGCGGACCCTGTGCTGAGCGGGGTCTGGTCTCGCTTGGGGCTCGCCTGTCGGTGCTTGGCACCACCGTGCACCCGGGGGAGCAAGCCGGAAGCCTTGGTGCCACTGCCTCCGTCTCTCCCTCACCACTAGGGACCCCAAATCCATTCCCATGGCTTCTGCTTCACCGCTCAGCCGCTACCCCAAGCTGCTGGTATCTGTGCCCTGGGAAAACACATCAAACTCCTAACTAGTCTCCCCAGAGCCTCTATCCCGCTCCCGTGCCTAACCGGTCCCCTTGCCGCCTCTTACCTAGTTGCCTCCAGTCACCTCACTAGTCGCCATGAATCTGCTCTTACCCCCTTGCCTCCCAGCGTCCCGTGGCCGGAGAGACCCGACCAGCTCTTCTCCAACTAGCGTACGTTCTTGCCATGCCCTCCTGGGACAACCACCAAAATTCTACATCGTTTTCCATTCGTTTCCTACAAATGCCACAGCAAAGCACCAAACAAACAAACAAAAAAACTGGGTGGTGTAAAATTATTCTGAATTTTCTTTCTTAATGTTTATCTTATTAATTTTTGAGAGACAGAGCGTGAGCAGGGGAGGGGCAGAGAGAGAAGGAGACCCAGAATCGGAAGCAGGCTCCAGGCCCTGAGCTGCCAGCACAGAGCCCGACGTGGGGCTCCAACTCACAAACCACGAAATCATGACCTGAGCCGAAATCAGCCGCTTAAATGACTGAGCCACCCAGGCGCCCCAGGGGGGTGTAAAATTACAGAAATGTTATCATCCAACAGTTCTAAGGACCGGAAGTCCAGAAGCAAGGTGTCGGCAGGGCCGTGTTCTCTTTGGAGGCTGTAGGGGGAGTCCTTCCAAATAAGATCACCCTGTGAGTTTTGGGGGGGTAAGATTTCAATAAATCTTTCAGTAGAGACACAATTCAGCCTTAATAGCCTTTGAGCCTCTGCCTCCCTTTCGGGGCTTCTCCCCAACCGTCCTGTCTTATCTTTTAGCTCCTCCCACACAGGCCTTTTTAAATGGTCCAGGTAGCCTCCTACCACAGGACCTTTGCTCAAGTGGTTTGCTTTCTCCTCTCCAAACTGCACTCCTATTTCCCCTCCAGATCTCCCCTCCTTTATCCCTCGGGGATGCCTTTCTCGGATGCTCCCACCCCAGGACCAAGCTAGGTTCCTCTGATCCTCCCGTAATTTCGTAACACCACCCACTTCTTGTTTGTCACACTTGTCGAGACTGCCGTTTTGCGTTTATCTGTTGGTTTGATCGAGGTCTTCTCTGCTCTAGTACCAAGAGTTCTCAGGAGGCGGGAGCTGGGTTCTGTTTGCTCACCTTTTTATTCTCATCTCGTAGCCCAGTACACAGCGCCTCGTGGGTGCTCAGCACAGCGTTGGTGCATGGGTGGATGGGAGTTTCCAAACTGTTTCCCAAAATAGTTGCACCATTTTCCATTCCCACCAGCAACCCACAAGGGCTCCAATTTCTCCACATCCTCACCGACGCTTGTCCGTTACCTTCCTTGTCTTATGACAGCCACCTGACAGGTGTGAGTTCTTCTTTCCTGCGTCTTCCAACACCATCACAGATGGTCTCAATTTTTTGCAGAAAGTTGTAGCACAGCTACTCAGAAAAAATGTACATCGGCACATAAAAAATTGGCCTATGATTTTTAAGACTTTTGGGGGCACCTGGGTGGTTCAGTGGGTTAAACATCTGACTTTGGCTCAAGTCATGATCTCACGGTTTGTGAGTTCGACCCCCAAGTCAGGTTCTGGGCTGTCCGTGCAGAGCCCACTTTAGATCTCTGTCTCTCTCTCTTTCTCTGCTTCTCCCCCACTCTCTAATGCTCTCTCTTTCTTTCTTTCAAACTCTTAAATACAGAGAACAAACTGAGGGTGGATGGGGGGCAAGGGAGAGAGGAAAATGGGTGATGGGCATGGAGGAGGGCACTTGTTGGGATGAGCACTGAATGTTGTATGTAAGTGATAGGTCACAGGAATCTACCCCCAAAACCAAGAGCACATTGTATATACACCGTATGGTAGCCAACATGACAATTCTATTAAAAACATAAAAACAAATTTCAATGATGTTATTATAACATAAACAAACATTTTAACATTTAATAAATAAATAATAAACATTAAAAAATAAAGACTTCTCTGGAAACCACCTACACATGATCGGGGTGGGGGGAGAGGGGAGTGTGGACCCCAGGTTATCATCACAAAATCCCAGTTAAAAAAAATCTCGATTCAGACACAGCTATAGAGAGCTAAGAAAGGTCGAAGCCCAGTGCCTCACTCCAGGCGAAGCAGTTAATCAAGAAGGTGGGAGGGGCGCCTGGCTTGATCTCAGGGTTGTGAGTTCGAGCCCTACAGTGGGCATAGAGGTTACTTTAAGTCAATCAATAAGAGAGAAGGAAGGATAAAGGAAGGAAGGAAGAAAGGAAAGAAGGAAGAAGACACTCAGGCTCCAGAATCTTACTGTGGGTTCTTCTCTGGATGCGGCCTTAAAGTAATTCTTGGGTCACCTGGGGGCTCAGTTGGTTAAGCGTCCGGCTTCGGCTCAGGTCATGATCTCACGGTTCGTGGGTTCGAACCTCGTGTCGGGCTCTGTGCTGACAGCTTGGAGCCTGGAACCTGTCTTTGGATTCTGTGTTTCCCTCTCTCTCTGACCCTCCCCTGCTCATACTGTCTCTTTCTCTCTCAAAAATAAATAAAAACATTAAAGAACTTTAAAACACCACACTCTTCATTACTTATATGTAGATTCCAGTTCCTCTATATTTTTAGAGCTTTTCCACTCCACAATGCAGAATGAAACCTCTTCTTTCTCCCCCACCGCGCCTCATTTTATCTTTCTAGCATCCACGCAATAAACATTTTTATTTAGTTTTTTTATAGCTTATTTCTTTTTGAGACAGAGAGAGATCGAGTATAAGCAGGGGAGGGGCAGAGAGAGAGAGGGAGACACAGAACCGGAAGCAGGCTCCAGGCTCCGAGCTGTCAGCACAGAGCCCGACGCGGGGCTCGAACCCACGAACGTGAGATCTGACCTGAGCCGAAGCCGGAGGCTTAACCCACTGAGCCGCCAGGCGCCCCAATAAGCAGTTTTTTAAATGTTTAATTGTGTTGCAGGCCGCTGTTGCTCACTGAAGACAGGAACTTGGACCTCCTGGAACCTAGCCCGCTGCCAGGCGTATAATCCACTCAAAACCCGGAGACTGTGTGTGGATTTCCATGTATTGTTGTAACAACGGAGGGGGGCCGCAAGGCGAGTGGTGGGGAAGACAGGCCATCACTATTGTTCCCCGTGTATCCTTCTTTCAGAGAAGTGAATGGTCATTCACCTGATGGTAACGGTAACTCAACAAATGAATAAGAGTAACCGTGACGATAGTATTAGACTAGTATTTGGGGAGCGCTGACTGTGTGCCAGCCACTTTATACATGCATATCATTTATAGTTTAGGCTTTCATTAATACTGTAAGTCGTGTACATTATTCCTGTTTTGCAGAAGAAGAAACTGAGGCATAAAGAAAGTAATTATCCAAGGTCAGTGCTGGAGACAGGATTGGCCCCAGATCTGATGGATTCAGAATCTTCAGGCACAAATCCTGCTTCTTCATAGGTAACATAGCCGTAACCACCTATTGCTTCTAGGATTTGTACGTTGAACTATGCATCTGTCATCCTTATCAACGTGTATCGGAAGTTTGGTTATGCAGCGAGTAGAGATCTGACTCAACCAGTGGCTTAAGCTTATAAAGGTGACAAGAAGTCCAGAGGTCAGCTACCGCTGGCTTTGGTTCACTGGCTCCGTGACGTAAAGGACGAGGTTTCTGGGGCAACTGGCTGGCTCAGTAGGTAGAGCACGTCGGTGTTGATCTTGGGGTCATGAGTTTGAGCCCCGTGTTGGGTGTAAAGATTACTTAAATGAATACACTTAAAAAATGTTTATTTCCGAGAGAGCGTAGGGTAAGGGTAGCTAGCGAGGGGAACAGAGGGTCCAAAGCAGGCTCTCTGCTGACATGAACTCACGAACGACAAGATCATCTCACTTGAGATGCGTCACCAGCTGAGCCACCCAGGCGCCCCAATACACTTAAAAGCAAAAAGAAAGATCAGCCTTCTGACATGTTCTCGGACTTGGTCTCTTGTCACAAAATAGCTACTTGAGTTCCAGCCATCATTCGCATGTTCCAAGCCAGAAAAAAGAAAAGTGGAAGCAAAATACCACCCGCCAGCTAGACGAGGTGTCTTTCCAGAGCATTCCCAGACGTCTTGTCTATGTTTTCTGCTTTCACTGCAAGAATCACCTTTATTGGCAAGAGAAGAGGCTATCCCTGGCCTCTACAGCATGAAGGTTCTGTCCTTAAAGAAGGAGAGATGGATGGTAAAGAGGCAATTAACATTCTCTGCCACAATCCAAGTAGTATCTGTTTACATCTATTCATGTCTGTACCTTTATCTATTTATGCTTTACTCCAGGTTTGATCAACGTGGCCCAGTGCCTGCCTTTATAAATAAAGCTTTATTGGAAAACAGCCATGTTCACTTATTTATTTATAGTTTGTGGCTGCTTTCACACAACAAAGGCAGTATTTAATGACTTCAACAAAGCTGTCCGGCCTCCAGGCCCTAAAATAGTTCGTATCTGGCCCCGTTGGACTCTCTCCCTTTCTATCTTTGGGAAAATGCATTGCCCCACACAGTGACTCATTTCGGGGAGCTGCAAATAGGCCCAAATAGAACAGGTGAGCCGATAGGCGGTCCTCTGCCTCCACCGCTGCGCTTCTCCGTCGTTCCCGCAGTGGCGCCCATTCAAGGACCCTCTGAGCCTGACATCTGCTGCAGGGTCTGAGCGATTCCGTGCTGCCTTCCAGTGTCTCCAGCGACAATGACAATCATCGTCACTAAAGAATAAGCATACTTTTCGCCTCCAGATGCCCACAGACGTGCCGGGAGACTCACACACGGGAACAATCTAAAATTATCCAGCTTTGTATGTTATGGAAATAGTCTCATTCAAAGACAACTTCGTATTTGTTGTGATAATTACAAGTTTGATAAGTGCAAATTATCTGAGGAATGATTTGTGAAGAATTATGCACGAGCCTTGGGTATTGGGTAAAGGATAGTTAATGGCAAATCTATAGAGATTTGAGACAAATCAAAAATATAAGTCAAAGAACGCCTACCGTTCCTTCATCCGGTTCTCCACACAGGGCTGGCGTGTGGCGTGCAAGGGGTTTGCAACTGAATAAATCGGACAATTCAAAACATCTCTTTTAACCTGCTTACCGGCACTGACTTGTGGCTATTCCATAAACGCTTTATAACACTCAGCTTGCTGGCTCCAAAATTGTGTTTCTTGGCAAATTTGCAATTGGAGAGGACATTCACAATTCGTTGAATTTTGTGGTCGGTTACACATTTTTAGTATTTTATTTTTAATTTTTTTAATGTTTTTTTTTAATTTTTTTAATTTATTTTTGAGAGACAGAGAGACAACACGAGCAGAAAGGGTCAGAAAGAGAGGGAGATACAGAAGCAGGCTCCAGGCTCTGAGCTAGCTGTCAGCACAGAGCCCGACACGAGGCTCGAACCCACGAACTGTGAGATCATGACCTAAGCCGAAGCCAGACGCTTAACCGACTGAGCCACCCAGGTGGCCCTAATGTTTATTTTTGAGAAAGAGAGCGTGCGAGCTGGGAAGGGGGGGGGGGTCAGAGGATCCAAAGCAGGCTCTACGCTGTCAGCAGACAGCCTGATGCGGGGCTCAAACCCACAAACAGAACCATGAGATCATGACCTAAACCGAAGTTGGATGCTCAACCGACTGAGCCACCCAGACGGCCCTTTAATATTTTATGTAACACTCTTTTAAATGCACATACGTTTTAAAATTTCAAAAAATACCAAGTGTGCATAATTCAAAGTCTCATAATGTTGATCGCGCTGTATTTAATTTGACCACATGGATTCCAGCAGCAGAGAGACTACAAATAGCGACCTGAAATGTTTTGGACAGAACCACCTACCCATGTATCACACGATTTCTCAAACGTGGCACTTTGACCTCTGGGGCTAGAATATTCTTTGCTCGGTAGAACGCTTAAGCAGCATCCTTGGCTTCAATTCTGCACCCTCCGCTCTGTTGTGACAACCAAAAATGTCTCCAGACATTGTCAAATGATTCCCGGGAGGCAAAATCACCCTTGGGTTGAAAACCACTGCTAGACTCTGTTCCAGAGCATCTGTTTTGGACGGAAATCCAGATTCTCTACTATCTACTAGCTGCAGAAACTTAGGCCATAATCCAGCCTCTGCAGACCTCCGTTTTCTTTCTAGACTCTAGATACACAGTAACAACTTTCTCTCCCAAGGTTGTTGTAGAATTAAAGGTGACAAGGCTTGTAAAATAATAAATTCTGAAGGCACAGTAGGTGTTCTAACTTTCGTATCCTTCTTAATATATCTTAATATATCTTTTGCTGGCAGGGCGCCCGCTCCGGGCTTTGGGGGATAGACTCATGACCAGCATAGACGAGATCCCCCGTCTGGACTAATATAAAAAATTCATGAGCTAATGAAATAAAGTCTTTCCTTCCGAGTGAACTGAAAAATTAGATTTCACAAGCCACAGAAAAGATTTTTTGAGAACATTTTTAAAAATGAACAAGCAAGGGGCGCCTGGGGGGTTCGGTCCGTTGAGTGTGGGTTCCCACTCACGTCACGACCGCAGGATGGTGGGATCGAGCCCCGCATCAGGCTCTGCACTGAGTATGGAGCCTGCTTGAGATTCTTTCTCTCTCCCTCTGCTTCTCTTTCCCCCGGACCCCTGCTTTCTCTCTCTAAAAAATAAATGGTAAATAAATAAGTTGAAAAAATAATAATAAAAACCTAACAAGTTAAACGAGCCATCTTCTCCGGTTTGTAGGCAGGAGAAAAGAGTAAGGAAGCATCTTTCTTCCAGGCCAGTTCAGGCGGCTTTCACAGAAACACGGCACCTTCTAGAATGACCGCAGGGCAGTGCCGATGTTGCTGATGCCAGCACGGGGCTCTCCCGGTGCCCGGGTGGAATAAACGTGTTGGCTCTTGAAAGAAAGAAGCAGGCCGATGGCTATACCGGCCCCAATTATTTTCAAGTCATTTCTCGAGTGTGTAAACTCGTGGTACTATTGTCTGCCTCTCTGCTTTCAGAAGGTTATTATCGCCAGATTAGCTGTTTGCAGCATGCCCTCTCGCCTCTGTTGTGCTGGAGAATGAAGCCTTTCCTCAACATGGCACTTCCAAAGCAAAATGCTGGCACTCGAGAGTACGATTCATCACCTCTCAAGTCCTGAATGGGAACATTTGGCCGAGATTCGCTTTTCCCGTTCTCTGAAATGTATGCACGGCTCCTAGGAATATATTCAGAAAGACTCCCACGCACGTGAAATACCGGACATGGCTATTTATTGCAGCGCTGTTTGCCAGGGCAAAGGGGCAGAACATTATTTAAATGTTCATCCAGGGGAGGCCGGTTGTGTAAGCTAATTAAACGGAATACTATGTAGCAATAAAAATAGAATGAGGAAGTTCTTCACAGATATGAAGCAATCTCCAAAATACACTGTGAAATAAAAACAAACGAAACGTACCTGGTGTCCATCCAAGAGATGGCTTGTATACTCATAGGATAACGCTGGAAAGATACACGAGAAACTTGTAAAATAAGTTTTCTCCAAGGAAAGGAACTGGTCACTCGAGACACGGTATAAAAGGAGATTGAACCACGTTTTGTACCTGATGAACTTGGTACTATAGCAAGTTTATATATAGTGTAATATATATATATAAACTTGTGTATGTAAACATATAATATATATATAAACTTGCTGTGTATACACACATATACAGACACATATATGTGTATATATAACAAACAAATTGCCGTGTTTTTGTTTTGTTTGTTTGCTTTTCCATTGGGTATAGAGCTGTGTTCACCTGTGGCTAGAGGTGAAGAAGGCAGCCCAGGTAAAAAGTCAGTCTAGCAAGAGAAGATCCGTGGAGTCCACCTGAGCTGTAGGACCAATTTTTTTTTTTTAATTTTCCAATCGGTTACAGGCAGACGCTTTGTAAACTACAAAAGATATTGAATATTAGGGAGGAAATGAAAAAATAAAAAAGCAATACCATACAACGTCCAAGTCCAACTTCTTCTTGGATTCCATAGACATAGAGCTAATCTGTCAAACTCAGCAGACCAGCCCCCGGTAAGGACCACACAGAAAACAGCTCGGCTTGTAAGACAAACGCTCGAGTTCCGTGCACGGGCCGCTTTGTACTCCGCGTTGTACATTGTCCGTTTTTTGCTGTGCAACAAAACCAGCTCAGCGTCGTCAGACCTGCCGATTGCTTCAAAGGAGCTGGAAATGTTCACAGGAACGTCTCCCTGTTTGTAAACGCAGTTAAATGATGTTTCAGAAGAACAGGTAACTGTGTCCTCCAGCTTGTGAACAGCTTCAAAATTTGCGGGGCCCGATGTAAACTGAGGACGCAGGGCCCCTGGTTTGAAACCATTAAGAATTTCAGGACACTGATGGCCAAGTGAGCGTTAACTAAGCGTGGGGCTACTCAGCACGCGCACCCAGGAGGCTGACCTTGCCCGTGAAGGCCCAACACGACGTCTTTGCGTCAGTTTGTCATGAGCGAAGGGACTGCTTCCTGCAAAACTCCCATGTCCAGGTTTGGCCTTTGGGCTCGAGGATTGGACGAGATGAGGCTCTGCAGGATGAATGCGGAGGAGCAGACGCTTACCGCGACCCGGCAGTTCTGAACAAATACAGTAAACGCTATTTTGTGGGACAGGAAACAAAACGTTCTTAGTCTCCAGGGGCGCCCCAAAAAGAGAAAAGAATTGCTATCAGGATCGAGCACTTATGTGCCAGACACCTTTCTGAGCATTTTATATCTGTTCACTCAGCCTTCATAAAACCCTCAGGAGCAGGAACAATCATTCTGCCCATTTTAGAGATGAGGAGACTGAGGGACAGTGAGGTTAAGTAACATGTCCAAGGTCCCACAGCTAGGAAGCGGTGGAGTCAGCGCAGGTGTTTAGGCCACCTGGCTGCAGAGCCTGCCCCCATAACCACCAGGCTGCCTTGCAATGAATGGTTTGGCTTCCAGAGAGTTCCACGGCATCCTCAGGCTGGTGGGGGGCAGTTTGGTCAAGGAAGTTTTTCCAGACCCCAGATGGGCGGAGGGGGATGGTAAGGAGGGAAACGACAGCAAGTGTACTTGGTGAGGGAGGGGAGGTCTGGAGAGTGAGGACCACTGATGGGTCCCAGTGGCCCCTGAGAAAATGGATCTCCACATGCAGCTCAAGGAAGCTGTGTCTCCTCTGGAGACAGGGACCAGGGTGGAGAGCTGGCATGGGGGGGAGGGGCATAGTGGGGATGGAGGGGGGAGGGGGAACGAGGAACCGGAAAGTATCGTGAGCCAGAGTGACCTTGGAGACACGTGGGACAAGGGAAGGAGAGTGAGGAGAAAGGGGCAGAGGCAGGAGCATCTGAGCAGACCAGAAGGCCGAAGGTGCCCTCAGTGGGGCGCCTGGGGGGCTCTGTCAGTTAAGTGTCCAACTCTTGATTTCCACTCACGTCATGAATCTCTCGGTTTGTGAGTTCAAGCCCCGAATCTGGGTTTGCGCTGACTGCAGAGCCTGCTTGGGATTCTCTCTCCCTCTCTCTCTACCCCTCCTCTGCCCACTCTCTCTCTCTCTCTCTCTAATAAATAAATAAATAAAGACTACAGGGTTCGGGGCATCTGAGTGACCCAGGTGGTTAAGCGTCCTGTTCTTGATTTCATCCCAGGTCCCGATCTCACAGTTCATAGGTTCGACCCCAGCATCGGACTCTGCTGGCAGCAATGAGCGGCGTGGGATACTCTCTCTCTGTCTCTCTCTCTCTGTCCCTGCCATGCTGTGCTCTCTCTCTCTCAAAGTAAATACATAAACTTAAAAAAAGAAAGACCAGAAGGTTTGCCAGTAACCCTCCTGCCCCAGCGCCCCGCGACGTGCCCCGCAGGGCCCACAGCAACCGGAAGAGCGAGGTCTCCAGACCAGGCCAGGCCCTGGTGGCTTCCAAACACGCACCGCTCTCCCCGGGCTTTCCAACGCTCAGTCGCTCGCACACCGCACCCGGGAGGCACGGCAGCACCTTCAGGGATGTGGTTTGGAGGGGGAATGGGCCCTGGTGCTTTGCACAAGTCCCCGCCCAGCCACACCCCTGCGCCAGCTGTGGGGACTCCTCTGTCACCCCTTAAACTTCCGTTTGGGGCAGGTACGGGAGCCGAGGGCATCGCCCCCTATCGTGTTCCCCCCTGTCTCCCCAACACCTACAGCGGTGCGGGGAGGGGGGGTGCACTCACTAAGTGTTTGTGGAGCGAATGAATGAAATCAAGGCATCACAGCCAAATCCGATGGATCCGTGCGGGTCACCGAGTACCTTAGTGGGAAAGCCGTGGATGCGGCCTGAAGGCTTGGTGGAGAAAAGGAGCGTTGACAGACGGCTCACAGCGGGCCCATCAGTGGGTACAGTTTGGTCACCTCAACACCACTGACCTTGAAGGCTGGACGGTCCTCTGTTGCCGGCTGCCTTGCCTGTGGGAAGCTTAGCACCGTCTCTGGCCTCTTCCCACTAGATGCTGTTAGCAGACCCCTTCCCTGTCCCTCCCCCAGCCAGGACCACCAAACTCTCTCCAGACACCTCCTCATGCCCCTGAGGGCTAAATGCCCTGCTGGGAACCACTGCCTTGGGAATACTGACCTCTCAATTCCTACCTCTAAGACCTTGGTCTCCAGGATTTCTGCAGAAGGATCTGGGAACTCTCGAGACATCCAAGCTGAGGACATCAGAGCAAAGCTAGGCCCCCAAGGTTTCCCTGCAAAGACCCTTCCAGAATGAGTTTTGTGGAATCCGCGCTCATCAGTGTCACGTCCGTGCTCGTGACGTTGGCATTTGTCATTCGCCCGACCGCTTTCTTCTAGGAATGAGGACACTCCAAGCCCAGAAGAGTTCAGGAACTAGTCAAAGTTGACACAGCTCATTGGGAGGCAGGTGGACGGCTTACTTCTAACATGCACAAACTAGCAGGAAACCAAATAATGGGCTTTTGAGTCGGCAGAGAGCATTCATTTGTCCCTGTGAACCTCAGACTGAGCGAGTAGCTGAGTGAAGTCCCCGGGGGTGGGGGGGGGCCCACTTCCCATTTCCAGCCCCCTCCCTGGGACTTTCGTCTTTGCTCAGTGCCGAGGAAGGTAGCATCACCTTTCTGTCACTGCACAGGTCTGGGCATAAGCAAGCAGGGATCTTTGAGAAACCACAAAGACAAGAAATCTTGAAAGAGGCAGAAGGAAAAGTTCTCCAGACGCCTTGGGAAGGCAGCGGCAGTCAGCCAGTGGCCGCCACGAGGCAATGTTTGTGCATCAAACCTTCTGGAGGGAGCAGAGGAGGTGGCTTTGTTTGGAAAGAGACTGACGAGGGCCCAGCGCTGGCCTCACCGAAGCCTGACTCACTTTTGTTAGCAGGTGTGAGTCAGCACGTGCTCCGGGGGACCTTGGGGACCCAGGCCGTGTGTCAGAGCGAGGCCGGGGAAGGGCCAGGTGCAGCGGGATTCCCCACGTGGATGGTTCAAGACGTCCAATGACTCGAATGCTTGGCTCGCCCCTCTGGCTGCGGATGAGGCCACGCTGGGGTTTGTCCAGCCGACCTTGGGGCGTGGCTGTGGCTCCTCCCACCTGCCTGATAGACGCATTTCTTCTGGGAGGTCAGGGCCCCAGCTATGGTCCAGGGGGAGAGGGTGGTAGCCAGGAGGAGGTAAGGCAACCAGCTGCCATTTAGTTATTCAGCACATTTTCACTGAGCTCCTACTGTATGCCACTCGCTGTCCTCAGAGCTGGAATAGATCTAAGACCAATCCCTGCTGTCCTGGAATTTACAGAGTTGTCCCTGGAGACTGTTAATAAACAGATCGATATCTAGGATATCAGAGGAGAACTATAAAGCTAAGGGGAGGGCTGGAGAGTGGCAGTCAGAGGCTGTTTTAGAAAAAGGGGCCGGGCAAGAACTCTAGGAGGAAGGAAGACGTTTGGAAGTTGTTCAAGGACCTTTACCAACCATATTTGGGGTGAGAACAGAGCCCACTTTTTTTCTTAAATTTTAATGTGTATTTATCCTCTGAGAGAGCGAGAGCATGAGCAGAGGAGGGGCAGAGAGAGGGAGTCATACAATCCGAAGCAGGTTCCAGGCTCGGAGCTGTCAGCACACAGCCTGACGTGGGGCTTGAACCCATGAACAGTGAGATCATGACCTGAGCCGAAGTCGGGTGCTTAACCACCTGAGTCACCTGGCGCCCCTGTAGAGCCCACTTTTGAAAGGGGAAGTGGCTGGAACAGATGTGTGCACACCGTGTCACAGCAGCACTACTCACAATAGCCAAAGGGTGGGGACAGCGCAGGTGGTCACTGACAGACAATGAACACACAGAATGCGGTGGGGACCCACGATGGAATACTATTTGGCCTTAAAAAGGAATGAAACCCAGATGCAGACTACATACGATGTGGATGAACCTTGAAGACATTATGTTAAGGGAAATAAGCCAGACACAAAAGGACAAGTAGTGTCTGATCCCACTTAAATGGGAACAGTCCAATTCACAGAGACAGAGAGCAGAATGGTGCTTGCCACGGGCCACGGAGGGTGCAGAGCGGGCTGGGGAGAATGGAGAGTTCGTGTTGAATGGGGACAATTTCAGTCCGGGATGACGACCAAGCTTCTGAGACCGCGGCACGGTGTCATCCTTGTACGACAGAACGCACGTATTTAATGTCACTGAACTACGCACTTAAAGTGGCTAAAATGGTAAGCTTTGTGCTATGTATGTTCTCACCGTTTTAAAAATTAGCTAGGAAAAAGAAAAAAAAGAAGAGTCGGAAGAGCCCAGAGGAAGAAAGAAGGAAGAGACAAAAACAACACCGAGGGAGTGAAGCTTACCTTGGACCAGTCCGCCATGATGCCTTTTTCATACATTATCTCATTTAATCTTTACAACATGAGACACGATCCGGCTTACAGTTGAACACACCAAGACTCAGACCCATAAAAGTACCCTTCTCAGTGGTGAGTGACGAGGCTCTGATTCAACCCCAGGCTCCTTGCCCTCTGCCCACACTCCTAACCTCCCACCTCAGCCACACGGCGGCACCTTGTTATTTGCTGGAGCGGTCTGTAAATATCTACACCTCTCTGCAGCCTGCCACCACATCCCGTGCTAAATAAAGCCATAACGGGAGCGGGCCTAATGGGGGCTCCGTGGTGGAAGGTGGATTCATGAAAAAAGATGAGTCCATTAGAATCTTGAAAACTGATGGTATCTCTTAGTTTGTTTATTTTTTCATGTTTACTTATTGTTGAAAGAGAGAAAGACAGAATATGAGCAGAGGAGGGGCAGAGAGAGGGGCAGACACAGAATTCGAAGCAGGCTTCAGGCTCTGAGCTGTCAGCAAGGACACCGATGCGGGGCTCAAACCCACGAACCGTGGGATCATGACCTGAGCCAAAGTCGGATACTTCACCAACTGAGTCACCCAGGCGCCCCTGTATATTTTAGTTTAAAAATATAATCCATGTCGCTCCTTCCACAAGTGAATCCAGGTGCTTTTCTGGGCACTGGAGAGCATTAACAAGACAGAGAACTCAGCTCTTTGATGAAGAGGCCGATCTAACAGAATAAGGAAAAAAATCAGTAGCACCAGACCTGTGTGGAAAGTACTACAGAGATGTTACACCCAGGGGCAGGAGAGATGCTAAGGAAGCCCAGAGGATCCTAGAGAAGGGATTTGTTTTTTCTTTTTGTCCTGAGAAACTAGAAAGCGTTTCCTCCCTAGATTTAGTTACCCTGGAACCTAAACTATGAGAATTCACCAGAACCTTAACGTGTGAGTCCCTGACTCTCTTCCACTTTCCACCCACCTTCCTTCCCACTGGTCAGTTTCCTGGGAAACATCCACATTTGGAGCACAAAAATACCAATAACATGTCATTAGAATGACATCAACATGACAAGAACATTTTGTTAAAATAACTCCAGATCCTAAAGTACATGTGACAATTATTTTTAAATGGCATTAGCTCCACAAAAGGGAAACACTAATGAGATGCTTTTTTTTTAAATACAAAAAACCATTTTATTTCTTAGAATGCTTATCCGCAGGATCAGAATGGTGGTTGAAGTTTCATATTAACTTTGGAACAATTTAAGTAAATTCTGTTACTCAGAAGGGATTAGCAGAGCCTCTGGGAGTTTGTGCGGAGACGGAATACAGAATAGCAAGACCTCATTCTTAACTTTTTCCGAGAAAGAAAAACGGGATATTGCTGCTTCGGGAGATTTGGGTCCCTGGGTCTTGAGTCGAAGGAGGGCTGGAGTTCTTGCTCCCTGTACTGACTCTGATCAACACACGTCTTCCTAGCTCTGCCCCTGGGGATGGCAGGTGCAAGCCGGAAGTCAGGGATGGTGAGTTTCCACCATGGAAATCGGCAAGAGAGGCTTCTCCGCCTCACCCCAGACGCCCCACCAGCCCGCCGCGGGGCTGGTCCCTCTGCACCTACTTGTATTAGAAAGTTCCTGCTCATCCCCGAGACTCTGAAATAGACTTGTTTCTGCTCACGGGAACTGCACCTCTGTGGTTAACGATGATGTTACTGTAATTTATGAGACAAGGAGGAGCCCTTTTCTCCTGTTTAAAAATACACCGATAGGGCGTCAGCGGCCCCAAATGTGGGTTATCACAGCTTGCTTAGGAAGGGGAATCTGTGAAAGAGGTAATTTTCTACTTCTGGCAGGAACCCCTAGCTGGGCTCCCAGTCAGGGATTAAGTATCAGGCAAGTACATTCTTGCAGCATTTTACTAGGTTCAACTAGGAAGAAGATCTGGCCATCACTGAAGGGTTTAGAGAAACATAACAAATTGCTTCTCAGAACTGGTCTAGGGGAATTTTCGACCCAAGAATATAGACAGAGCAAAGTGTACCGAGTACGGAGGCAGGGGGCAAGTCCTTCCTTCCTTTCTTCCCTCCTTCCTTCCTTCCTTCCTTCCTTCCTTCCTTCCTTCCTTCCTTCCTTCTTTCTTTCCCTCCCTCTTTCCTTCCTTCCTTTTCTCCCTCCTTCCTTCCTTCCTTCCTTTCTTTCTTTTTCTTTCTTTCTTTTCTTTCCTTCTTCCTTCCTTTCTTTGTTTCTCTCTCTCCCTCTCTCTCTTCTTTCTTTCTTCCTTTTTTCCTTCCTTCCTTCCTTCCTTCCTTCCTTCCTTCCTTCCTTCCTTTCTTTCTTTCTTTCTTTCTTTCTTTCTTTCTTTCTTTCTTTCTTTCTTTCTTTCTTTCTTTTTTCCTTTCTTTCTTCTTTTCCTCTTCAAGGAGTTGTGTTTGCCATATGGTGTGTTTCCATGGATAGAGAGCATCTTTTACCCTTTCTGTAAATAGGATATTTAAGATTCCTGAAATATTTTGACTTTCCTAGAGAATTTTATCCTCCATTGACTATACCTTGGTGGCTGAGTTTCAGTCTCAGAAAAGTCACACAGGTGCTGACATCACATGTTGCATATTTATTTGAGATATAACCAGCGCCTTGCCTGCTAATAAAGTGAAGTCTCGCGAGGAAAACCGACTTTACTAATTGTGACCCGGCCCAGAAGCTTGAAATTCGAGGAAACCCACCTCTGCGAGAAGAAATGTATCAATACAGTTTGCCTCCTGTCAATCTAGTTGTGTGCAATTATTCATGTGTAACCTCAAACAGTAAAACCAAGGTAGGCTCAGGAACAGGGACATATTTTGGCTTGAAGATCAAGCACGGTTTTCACATAGTTTCAAGTTCTAGAGAAGTTTTATTTCATCAGGACTTCTGAAGAAAAGGCTTGCCTTAAAAGAAAACCCCAAACCCTATTTTCTAAGTCTCTCTTTCTGAATGTGAACTAGCAGAATTACAGATGGAATGCCTGATAGGAAGGGGGAGGAGGGACATAATCTATGCAAAACACCTCTTCTGAGCCGGGCTCTGAGGGTTAGGTGTGGTTTCTTTTTCTTCCTCTACTTATTCTCCTTTTTGGAAACATTCTGTTCAAAAATTGAATCAAGGAGTTCTCCAAAAAGCTCAACATAGAATTACCAAGTGATCAGCAAGTTTATTCCTAGATGGAACCCAAGAGAATTGAGAACAAGTCCTCAGACAGACCCTTGCAGAGCCGTGTGTGTTACAGCCCGAGTCACGATAACGGAAACTAGAAACAACCCAAGTGTCCGTCCACAGAATGGATGAGCAGGATGAGTTGTCCGTGGACAAACAAAACGTGGCGTGTGCACACAAGGGAGTTCAAAAGGAATAAAGCCCTCATATATGCTACGAGATGAACCTTGAAAACACTGTACTGAGTGATAGAAACCAGACACCAAAGGACAAATAGGGGACGTTTCTATTCACAGGAAATATCTAGACTAGTCAAATTCATAGAAACAGAAAGGAGCCGTGGGGATGGGGATTACTGGTTGATGAGAGCAGAGCTGCTGTCTGGGGTAATGAAAACTTCTGGAAATAGGGGTGTTGGTTGCACAGCATCGTTCGTGTAATCAATGGGACTGAATTGTGCGTTCACAAACGGTCAATGGGGCTAACTTTACATTACGTTTATTTTACCATAATGAAAACATTTTTTAAAAAGATGCTATAGGGGCGCCGGGTGGCTCAGTCGGTTAAGCGTCCGGCTTCAGCTCAGGTCATGATCTCCCGGTTCATGGGTTCAAGACCCGCGTCGGGCTCTGTGCTGACAGCTAGCTCAGAACCTGGAGCCTGATTCAGATTCTGTATCTCCCTCTCTCTATGACCCTCCCCTGCTCGCACTTTCTCTCTGTGTCTCTCAAAAAGAAATAAAAAACATAAAAAAATTAAAAAATAAAATAAAATAAATAAAAAAGATGCTATAAAAATTGAACCTGCTATCATTCTGTGTAAAAACAAGTGATACCCATAGTATTGGGATATTACAGCTTGCTTCCAGTCACCTTCGGTTCTCAAATTCCAACTAAAATTTTATTATTTACTGTCTGATACTGTATCCACAGATAGTCAAGAAAGCAAGGCCAAAAGGGTGCCTGGCTGGCTGAGTCTGAAGAGCACCTTGGTCTCGAAGTCATGAGTTTGAGCCCCATGTTGGGTGTAGAGATTACTAAAAGTAAATAAAGAAAAGAAAGTTAGGGGCACCTGGGTGGCTTAGTAGGTTAAGCATCCGGCTTCAGCTTGGGTCATGATCTCACAGTTCGTGGGTTCGAGCCCTGTGTTGGGCTCTGTGCTGACAAGTAATAGACTGAGTCCATTAAAAGGAGAACAAACAACATAAGAGTCAGGGTTTTTTTTAGATTTTCTCTCTTTTTTAAATTATCTTTTCCAGTTTTGTTGAGATACCATTGACACATAACATAAGTTGCACAAAAATAAATAAAACATTAAAAATAAATAAATTAAAAAAAAATAAAATGACCACATTTTTGGGTTTGATCCTGAGATTTCCAAGAAACAAGCCATAAAGAGGAGAAATTTGGTAAAAAAAATAAAAAATAAAAAAAAATAACAGAACAAAGTCTGAGCCCAGGGGGCAAGGAAAGGCTTTATTTGTCAGATACTAAATTCTAAAAGAGACTTAAATTGGAAGTATTTTACAGTGGAGTCATCGTGGGAAAATATCCTGAAAAGCAAGCTCTACATGTGCTGGATTGCTTTCTATGCCCACTTCTTACAGTGACCCTCAATCACAGGCTAAAAAGAGGGAACTAAGATTCATCACGCAGTCACCAGGTGCTGGGGGTGGGGGAGGGGGTCGCATGGACCATTTCCTTTAATCACCCCCATTTCCTAGACAAGAAAACCGAAGCATGGGGTGCTCGTGTGCTGTACGGGGATGGACGGGGAGTCAGGTGTCTGTTCAAACCCCTTTGTCACAACACCCCGAGTTTCACCCACAGCCAGAGTCTTCATCATGAGCCTGAGCTTCCATAATCTGAGAAGCTTGGTCCCCAAGCTTAGGGAGCATGACACCCCCTGGAGAAATGCACACTCACGGGCCGCTTCCCAGGACACCCTCCGTTCGCCGGTCGGAGGGGGAGTGTGCTCTGGGTGTGCGGATGTTCGCTCACTCTCAGTCTCCTCCTGAAGACCACCGGCCTGGATTCTCAGGACTCTACCACCAGAATGTTCTGGAATTCCCAAGCCCCGGGGGCAGTCTGCTAAGGTGACCAGCCAGCCTGGCTTGCTAAGGACCGAGGGGTTTCCCGGGACGTGGAAAGTTTAGTGCTAAAACTGGGGAAATCCTGGGCCGGTCGGAACCAGCCCGCCGCCCTATGAGCTCAGGAGGCAACGGAAGGGCCAGGGTCGCTCCGTCATGTGCAGAAACGTCAGTGGACCTGTGGGTTCTCCTCTGGGTGCTTCCCGGGCGAGGCTGGCTGGGCAGAGTGAGCGCCCCACTGTGGGAGCCCCCGCTTCGCGCTCATGCAGAAGGGGCCTTCGAGAGCCTTCCAGAGCACGTAGAGTGCGCTTTCTGGCAAAGTCGGAACAAAAACGAATGGTTAGCATCTGAGAGCCCTAATAGGCCACAGCCTCTGAAGGGAAGAAATTAGGCTCTGGGGGCACCTGGCTGGCTCAGTCAGAGGAGTGAGTGACTCTTGATCTTGGGATTGTGGGCTCAAGCCCCATGATGGGTGTAGAGATTATCTGAAAAAATTAAAATCTTAAGGGGAACCTGGGTGGTTCAGTCAGTTGAGTATCTGACTCTTGATTTTGGCTCAGGTGATGGTCTTTGGCTCATGGGATCAAGCCCTGATCCAGTGCTTAGGATTCTCTCTCTACCCTTTCCCATGCTGGTGCGCTCTCTCTCTCTCTCTCTCTCTCTCTCTCTCTCTCTCTCTCTCTCTCTCTCTTTCCTTCTGTCTCTCGAAATAAATAAATAAACATTTAAAAAATTAAAATCTTGAAAGGAAAGAAGGACAGAAGGAAGGAAGGAAGGAAGGAAAGAAGGAAGGGAGGGAGGAAGGAAATCAGGCTCTAGAATCTAAAGAGATCCTGATTCAAGTCTCACTTCCTCCGCCCCTTGCTAACGGTCACGTTTGGACGCATTATTTTAACCTTTTCAAGCGTCAGCTTCCTCACCTGTGAAATGCTCAAATCCCTCCCTCCCCTTTTTGGTTTCTATTTTATCCATTTTTACATTTGACTTTGTCCATTCCTGTCTTTTATTCTTTGATATTATCTTGTTATTCTTTCCATGTTTCTTCAGTTAATATGTTTGTTACCACTCCTCTCCCCTAGAAAACGGATCTGAAAGCCACGTGTTTCCTTCTGCATAAAGCTTTGTCTTCATCCCACGGGCTTGCATGTAGAGCGCTCTATTATCCGTGTTCAGTTCTAATCGGACTGTAATTTCCACTTGGACTTTTTCCTTAACTGGAGAATTTATCTGAAATACATAGGTAGTAATTGTATCCGCCTCACAGACGTGTTGCGAGGTCCAGGTGAGATGGTGGAAGTAAAACTTCCAGCACAATGCCTGGCACGGACTACGCACTTGGAACATGGCAGTGTGACCCCACCCCTCTGGGGCTCTCCCGCCTCTGATTCGAGTCCTCCCTGCTTTCCTGCCCCTGGTGCCCTTCTCCCCATTTCCTGTAAACGTGGCTGCCAGAGTCATTCTTCTGAAACGGAGGCCTAATCAAATCACTTTCTTGCTGAAACAGTCCTTGTGCGGCTCCTGGTTGCCTACGCAGGTGCATGGCTTCCAAGAGTCTCCTGGACCCCCTCGGAGAGAAGCGGCAGGCAAGCTAGAACCTTTCTTTCTTCTTCTTCTATTTAAAAAAAATTGTTTAATGTTTATTTTTGAGAGAGACAGAGAGACAGAGAGACAGAGCACAAGTGAGGGATGGGCAGAGAGAGAGAGAGGGAGACCCAGAATTGGAAGCAGTCTCCAGGCTCTGAGCTGTCAGCACGCAGCCCGACGCGGGGCTCATACCCATGAACCATGAGATCATGACCTGAGCTGAAACTGGATGCTCAACTGACCAAGCCAGCCAGGGGCCCCATCTTCTTTTTTTTTTTACAAGTTTTTTTGTTTTGAAAGAGAACAGGGAGGGACAGAGAGAGAGAAGGACACAGAGAATCCCAAGCAGGCTCTGAACTGTAGGCAGAGCCTGATGCGAGGCTCGATCTCACAAACAGTGAGATCACAAGCTGAGTCGAAAATCAAGAGTCGGACACTCAACCGACTGAGCCCCTCGGGTGCCCCGAGTGGAGGCTCCCTATCGCACTCACCCCTGTGCTGATCCGGGCTTACCGCAGGGCGCTGGATATAGACTAGCTGAAATGAACTCATGGAATAATGAAGAATCTTGAGGCTACTCCTCTCATTTCCTGAAAGTCCTTCCTGCAGACCCTGAGTCCCCCCTTCCCTCTTTTGCTTCTACATAGTTTCCATTTTTTAATTGTTTTTATTAAAAAAAAAAAAAAAAGGCAGAAACCCAGTCTAGCCAGCCTAAGGTGACAAGAGACAATTGTTGCAGAAAACAGGCGATCAGGCCAGAGCGGAAGGCTTGGGTGCCACCTGACTTGGGAGTCCGGAAGCCAGACCTGGCATCTGGAACTGGAATCTCCCCCGCCCGGGGGAGCACAGGGGGACCCCACTTCTCAACTCTGCGCATCTCCGTTCTCTTTCTGGACTGGCTGCGGTCTGCAGAGAATACAGGTGTCCGAGACCCTCTGTCGGGCATAGTGCCGGGTCGCTGTAGAGCCACACCTCCTGCAACACTCACTCCGCTGTGGACACGAACTGCACGTTCGCAGGGAAGGGTTGGCTTCACCCTGCCTGGGTCAAATGTTGCCATGGTCTCGTCGACATTGGCCGGAAGAGCCCATCCTTCCCTTCAAGCCAGTGGCTCTGACCCGGTCCATCCAAGGAGGCGGAGGAAAGGAGGTTGGAGAGCCACGGTGAGCTGGCATCATTCCAAAACGCACCACTCACCTTTGTCTTTCCGAACTCCGGGCACTCCCACGCCGCCTTCCTAGGAGGACGGGTCATGCTGACACAGTGCTGACACTTCCCAGCTGTGTGACCCTGAGCCAGCTGCTTAGCCTCTCTGTGTATCAGTTACCTCAGCGTTGAGCAAAGCTGATCGGTGTAAAAATCCTAAAACGGTGATTGCCACACAGGAAAGAGATTTTTTTTTAATTTTATTAAATAGTTTTTGATTTTTGAAAGACAGAGAGAGAGCACTAGTTGGGGAGGTGAAGAGGGAGAGGGAGACTCAAAATTCAAAGCAGGCTCTAGGCTCTGAGCTAGCTGTCAGCCCAGAGCCAGATGCGGGGCTCGAACCCACGAACCATGAGATCATGACCTGAACTGAAGCCCGACACTTACCCGACTGAGCCCCCCAGGCGTCCCTATTTGTTTCTTTATTTTCAAAAGAGACAGCAAGAGAGATAGGAGGAGCAGGGGAGGGGCAGAGAGAGGCAGACACAGAATATGAAGCAGGTCCAGGCTCCAAGCTGTCAGTAAAGAGAATTTTTAAAAAGAGTTAGCTATCGGGGCACCAAGGTGGCTCAGTCAGTTGAGCATCTGGTTTTGGCTCAGGATATGATCTTACAGTTCGTGGGTTCAAGCCCCACATTGGGCTCTGTGCTGACAGCTCAGAGTCTGGAGCCTGCTGCAGATTCCGTGTCTCCCTCTCTCTCTGACCCTCCCCTGCTCATGATGTCTCTCTCTTTCTCCCCAAAATAAAAAAAAAAAAACATTAGAAAAAAAATTAAAAACAATGAGCTCTTATACTGCTAAGAGCATTTATTGTTTATAAATTCCCTCATGGATCACCTAAAATTATTGCCATTGCTTTATTTTTTATAAATATATAGTTTATTTATTTTGAGAGAGAGCGATAGAGCAAGAGAGAGAGAGCGCATGCAAGCAGGGGAAGGGCAGAGAGAGAGGGAGAGAGAGAATCTCCATCAGGCTCCACACGGTCAGCACAGAGCTGACACGGGGCTTGAACTTATGAACTGTGAGATCATGACCTGAGCCCAAATCAAGAGTCAGATGCTTAACTGACTGAGCCACCCAAGCACTCCTGTTGCTTCTTTTTAAAAATACGTTTCCACTTTATGGGGCACCTGGGGGGCTCAGTGGGTTAAGTGTCCGACTTCAGCTCAGGTCATGATCTCACAGCTTGTGGGTTGGAGCCTGTGGCGGGCTCTGTACTGATGGCTCAGAGCCTGGAGCCTGCTTCCGACTCGGTGTCTCCCTCTCTCTCTGCCCCTGCCCCTCTCATGCTCGCTCTCTCTCGCTCTCTCTCTCTCTCTGTCTCAAAAATAAATAAAATACTAAAAAAAATTTTTAATGCTTTTCCACTTTAAATCAAGTTTTAGAAGGAAACTGTGTATCACTGCTATCAGTGAAAAATCAAGTCCTATTCCTTAAATAGAAGGTAACCATTTAGTACAGATACGTATGTATTTTATGCTAAATTCTGGCCCTGTGGCATTGCCAGCAGAAGGCTCTGATGAGCCAGTGACCTGCTTTCAGTTCCAAAGGGAGATTTGCGAGTGTTAGAGGTGTTAAAGGCATATTAGCATCACACTGAGACTTTCTTCTTTGACTAATCATAAGGAGGGACTAGACAATGAGAAGGGTATTCTGTTCTCACTTCGGGACTCTGGGACTCTGTGTGATGAATGCCTTGTCCCGCTAAAGTCCTCTCCCAGACCACAAACCGGGAAACACTTTGTTATATCATCAAGTCTCCACTGGCATGACCGCAGTCCGGGTTCTGGCCAGCGGGGATCCCCTCTTCCTTCCCGGGCCCTGGCCAGCGCGCCGCACCACCTGCTGTCTGGTGCTTGGACGCAGTGTTGCTGACCGGCCCTCCCGGGCTAAGGTACCGTTAGAAGATGGTACGGCCACTTTGGAAAACACTGGCAGTTCCTCAAAAAGATAGAACATAAGTTACCCTGTGACTCAACAACTCCATTCCTGGGTATCTACCAAGAGAAGGGAAAGCGTACATTCAGAATAGCGAGAAAGTGGAAACAAACCTCATGTCCGTCGGCAGATGAATGGATAAGTAAGATAGGATATTTGGCAATAAAAATGCGCTAAGAGTATGGATGTCCTCTACAAAGTGGATGGCCCTTGAAAACATTTTTTTTCTTTTTTTAATGTTTATTTATTGTCTGTCCCTCCCCCACTCATGCTGTTTCTCTCTGTCTCAATAGTGGTGCACAACCTTGTGAATACACTAAAAGCCATTAAACTGTATCTGTATTTTTAAATTGGTGAGTTGTATGGTATGTGTATGGTATATCTCAATAAATCTATTTGAGATTTAAAAATCTATTTATGGGGTGCCTGAGTGGTTCAGTTGGGTAAGTGACCGACTTCAGCCCAGGTCATGATCTCACGGTTCGTGGGTTCGAACCCCGCATCGGGCTCTGCTTTGACAGCTCAGAGCCTGGAGCCTGCTTCGGATTCTGTGTCTTCCTCTCTCTTTGCCCCTCCTCTACTTGCATTCTCTCTCTCTCTCTCTCTCTCTCTCTCTCTCTCTCTCTCTCTCTGATGCTCTCCTAACTAACCTTCAGAAGGGCTGGGCCAATCCATTTGATGAATCCATTTCAAAGAAACATTTTTGAGACCTACTAAGTGGCAGGTTTCATAAGAATCTGGAGAGACAGCAATGGAAGACACTGAAAAGGACACTGCCCTTAGGAGGTGGCCTCCAACTGAGAGAGACGGCCAAAAGCCAGTTAATACGTACAACTACGTAAGACAATTTCAGAAAATGAGAACAGGGCCCGTTGGGTCATACAGTGTAATGGGGAGACAGGGCCCAGGGCCAGAGGAGGAGGGAGAGCCCTCAGCTGAAGTTCCATTTGGATCTAGACTTAAATGAGGAGAAGAAGCCGGCCACGGGGAAACTTCTGGGAAAGCGTGTTCCTGGCAGCATATACAGCAAGTGCAAAGGCCCTGTGGCAGAGCCAGGTTTAGAATGGTGCTGGTTTAGAAATAAAGCTCTTATAGTTTGATCACGAGCAAAGGTTGAACAAGGCAAGAGATGGAAAGAGAAAGACTGGCAGGGATCTCGTTCACCTAGACTCCAAGGCTGGTGTAAGGAGTTTGGATTTTGTCTCAAGTCAGTCGGGAAACAATATAAAAGTTCTGAAGACAGAGTGACAGAGTGCTATTTATTTTCTGAACAGCGCACCCTGACTGCCTGCAGGAAAGGGACTGAGGGAGGGCAAGAGGGAAGCGGAAAGACTAGTTGGGAGGTGACGACTGCAGTCGTCTTCCTGTTCTGTGTTGTCCTTTGTCTCAAAAACAGAGCAAAGGGCCTTAATCTGTTACTAAAGACGCCCAGCTATTTACAAGCGTAATCAGTTTGAACAACAATGCGGAGGGGTGATTTTGAAATGCAGACGGCCTCGGTGCCTCGATTTATCTGTGCAGAAATGTAAATTCTTTTTAAATGTTTATTTATTGATTTTTGAAGGTGGGGGCGCAGAGACAGAGTCCAAAGCAGGCTCCATGTTGTCTGCACAGAGCCCGACTCGAACTCACAAACAGTGAGACCATGACCTGAGCCGAAGTCCGATGCTTAACTGACTGAGCCACCCAGGTGCCCCTGAATATAAATTCTTAACCTTTTTTATAAGAATTATTTTCTTAGGGGGTGCCCTAAGTTGGTTAAGTATCCGACTTCGACTCAGGTCATGATCTCACGGTTCATGAGTTTGAGCCCAGCATTGGGCTCTGTGCTGACAGCTCAGAGCCTGGAGCCTGCTTCGGATTCTGGGTCTCCCTCTCTCTCTGCCCCTCCCCTGCTTGCGCACGCACTCTCTCTCTCTCTTTCTCAAAAATAAACATTAAAAAAATGAATTATTCTTTTAGGGGTGCCTGGGTGGCTCAGTCTGTTCTGCAGCTGACTTTGACTGAGGTCATCATTTCACTGTTGGTTAGTTCGAACCCCTCTTTGGGCTCTGTGATAACAGCTCAGAGCCTGGAGCTGCTTCGGGTTCTGTGTCTCTTTCTCTGCCCCTCCCCCACTCACACTCTCTCAAATAAACATTAAAAAAATTTTTAAGTTTAAAGTTTTTTTTAAGTTTATTTATTTATTTTGAGAGGGACAACGCACAAGTGAAGAAAGGAAAAAGAGAGAGAGGGAGAGAGAGAATCCCAAGCAGGCTCCACACCGCCAGTTCAGAGCCTGATGCGGGGCTCGAACTCAAAAGTCGTGAGACTATGACCTGAGCCAACAACCTACTGAGCCCCCCAGGTGCCCTTGCAAATTCTTAATCTTGACCAGATGGGGTGCTTTTGTGGGCAGATGACATCGTTCACCAGGCTGCGAGGTCCGACAGCGTGACACCTGACAGTGAGCATCACTAACCCGCTCACGGATGTCAGTGGAATTGAACGATCACTAAAGATTTGAAGATTACAAATTGAGGGAGAATATGTATATATATATATATACATATATATATATATATATTACATATATAATGTACATATTACACACTTCATTTATAGATATATCAATATATACATTTAAATCAAATCAACTTTTATTTTAAATACATTTTAAACAATAAATTAAACTATAAATGAATAGGATTTATTTAAAACACTACATACATCTGCCCTTTATATATAATATTATGTATTATAGTAATGATATGTTCCATTAAGTATTGGTATATTACATATTAAATTCACGCGTGTATATTTATACTCTTTGATCCTCTTCACATGGAAATGTATCTAGTTAGTAATTGCCGCATGAGATCACCCAAATCAAAATCATCCAGTTCATTCAAATGCACGGGGGCCGACAGTTCTGTAGTTAAGAATCAGCACCGCCCTGGTCAGGTAGGCACATGGTTTCTAACCATCAGAGAATCCAGGTCAGTTTCTACTGTGGCAGTTAAGTCCCAAAGTGTGCCTTATGGATCCATTAAAACAGTATTTTTTCCCCTTTGGCTTTAATAATCCTGTTTTGTTGATGCTGAAAAGCTTTATTATTCTTTTCTTGTGCTGGGGCTTCTAACCACTCGCAGACCCGCCCTTCTGTATAAACGGACGGATCTGAGGGTATCGCATCCAGTGTGTATTCATAATCACACTCTGCAAATGCAACACGACGTCAGCAAAAACACTTGGGGAGGATGTCTTTCTGGAGTTTCCCTTTTCTCCCAAGGCTTTCACCCTACAGCCAATCAGCTAGTAAAACGCATTGATCTGTTTTCCTGCAATGCCCTGAGGATCTTTCTGCCAGTCCAACGATCAATTCTGGGCGTCTTCATGACCTCTTACTCAAATAATGGAGTATCTTTCCTTCTTCCAGCCTCTCCTGCTTCCCGGGTTAAAAACATTATGAGTCAGTCTTGACAGCTTCTTCCTCCTCACCCTCCCTTGTCCAAACCATCAGGTCCTACCGATTCTGCTGCCTAGACGTGTCTCAGATTGTGCACCTGTCTTCATCTGCCCGCTGACACTCATGCAGTCTGGTTTCTTAGACTGGACAAGTTCAAGAACCTCAAAACTGGTCCCCTGCTTCCATCTCTGTCCCTGTACAATCCGCTCTCTCTACTCCACAGCCTGAGGAGACGTTTCTTTGTTTGTTTGTTTATTTTCTGAAGAGACTTTTAAAGTTGAAAATCTGAGGGGCACCTGGGTGGCTCAGTTGGTTGGCCATCAGACTTCAGCTCAGATCATGCTCTCCCGGTCCGTGGGTTTGAGCCTTGCGTCAGGCTCTGTGCTGACAGCTCAGAGCCTGGAGCCTGCTTCAGATTCTGTGTCTCCCTCTCTCTCTGCCCCTATTGCTCCCCCACCCACGACTCTCTCTCAAAATGATACAAACATTTAAAAAATAGAAAATAAAAAGATAAAATTGAAAATCTGAATATCATGCATCTCTGCTAGAACCCTTCTCACTGGGCTGAAAAGAAAGACCAAACTCTCTAACATGAATGGAAAGCTAGGAGATCTAGCCCCTGCCACCGCCTCCAGCTACATCTGGGCTCTAGCCTCAAGTATTTTTCCAGCCCTCCGCACACGTTAGGCTCCCTTCTCCTATGAGACATTTGCATGTTCCCATTCCTGCTGCCAGAAATGCTCTTGCCAACGCAGAGGGCCACGTGAAAGTGACGTCCTCGTCAAAGCCCAGCTTACCCACCATGTCCCAGCAGAGCCATCACCGGCCCCTGGGACACAACATCAGGCTGCTCTAGGGTGTAGCCTTATCTGTCCATGCAGCTCTCTCCCCAGGCACTTGTCACCGCTGCAACGTGTCATCTTTCACCCCCACTAGGCTGTAGGCTCGGCAAGGACAGTGACTGTATTGCTGTGTAACAAATTATCCCCAAACATGGCGGCCTCAAAAATGGTTATTATGGCGCTGGTATTGCAATGAGTCAGGAATCTGGAAATGGCGGAAGTGCCATCAGAGAGCTGCCTGGGGATGCAGCCTCATGTGAACGCTCACCTGGGGAAGGACTCGTTTCTGGCCCATTCATACGGATTCATTTCTCCCAGGCTGTTGGATGAAGGGACACTGTTCTTCTCTGGCTGTTGGCTGGAGACCTTGCTCAGCGCCTGCCAGGCGGGTCTCTCCATAGAGTAACTCACAACATGGCACCTGGATTCCCTCAGAACAAGAGAGCGCATGAGAAAGAGCCGCAGAGGGTGAGCAAGATGGAAGCCTCAGTCTCTGTGTAACTCGACCTCTGGAATGACATTCCCTCACTCTTGTCATATTCTGTTATTAAAACTGAGTCACTGGGTTCAGCCCACACCCAAGGGTGTGAATCCTGGGAGGTGGGGGTCATGGGAACTGTTTTAGAGGCTGCTTACCAAAGACATCATGTCTGTGTTGACTCATCATTATTTTCCCAAACTATTTTACTATAGGGCTGGTACATAGTAAACATGTAAATAGTCAGTAGTAAGCCCTCAGTGATTCTACCCAAAATACCAACTGAATCATGCGACATCTGTATTTGAAAGCCTTTAATGGATGGATTCCTGCTTCCCAAACCTTGTTTTTATTTAAGATCCTTTGTAATCTGGTTTTTTTTAATTTTTTTAATGTTTTATATTTATTTTTGAGAGACAGAGAGAAACAGCGTGAGCAGGGGAGGGTCAGAGTGAAAGGGAGATACAAATCTGAAGCAGGATCCAGGCTCTGAGCCAGCTGTCAGCACAGAGCCCGACGCAGGGCTCGAACCCACGAACTGCAAGATCGTGACCTGAGCCGAAGTCGGACGCTCAACTGATTAAGCCCCCCAGGGGCCCCTCCACCAGTCTTTCTCTCAAAAATAAACAATAAATAAATAAGTAAATAAATAAAATAATTTATTTCCTAATTATTAAATTTGTCATTTTTTAAAAAGAATTTTAATCAGTAAGCAGAGCCCTTGAGCTTAGTAAGCCAACCACCAGTCAGATAGATCTGGTTTTCCATCCAGCACCACCATTTAACAGCAATGTGTTGTGTGTTTAAAAACACATTTGGAAAAAACAAACGAACAAAAAAAACAACAAAAAGAAACAAAAGAAAAAAAAACATACTTGGGGATTTATTTCAATTTCCAGTCTGCAAGTTATACTTAATACAGTCACGTTCAATTATTGTGAGCTTACTTTTTTTTTCTTTCCTTAAGTTCTGTGCCCAGTGTGAGACTTGAACTAACAACCCTGAGATCAAGAGTCACATGCTCTACCCACTGAGCCGGCCAGGGGCCCCTAGTTGTATATTTTTAAATGCAGTGTATGACTATTATTAATGAGTTACTCATAAGAGGAAGTCAGCTCATGCCCCAAATTTTGGAATAAACTCACAACATACAAAAATTAGAAGCAAGTTCCTCTATTTTAAAAGAAAGAGAGAGGGAAAGAGGGAAGAAGGAAGGGAAGAAAGAAAGCAGGCAGGCCACAGGGTTTCCCCACGGAAAGGGAAAAAAGCCTCCCAAATTGGCATAGTGAGAAAGGCCAGAAGCCACATAGCCGATAGCGTGGAATGACGGACTTAATTTTAATTCTCATACTACAATAATATAGTTCTCAAAACACTTCTTTCCTCCTTCTTTATCAGATAGTTATGGAAACAGTATACCATTTGGCACAAAGAAAGGTGAAAAGTATTTTCATAGAGATTAATTAGAAAATGTAACATTTCAGCATTTAATGGCACTGCGGGTTTTCTTTTCTTTTTTTTTTTAAGTACCAAAATAGAAAACTTTCGGTTCTCTTTTGAGTTAACAATCCATTTTGTTTTTAAATAATCACAATTCAGCAATGGACAGAGAGCCTGGCCGTGAACTGGCTTGGGGAGCAGAGCCTGCGAAGGTGAAATCCGGATTTCTGAATTGGGGCTCACAGGACTGGCGGGGGTCAGAGGCGCTCCCAAGTTCCGTGGAATGAGGGCGTCCTCACTCAAGGCCACCTGCTTCCTGCTGTGAGAAACCACCGGCCATCACCCCCCCCCCCCCGCCCTCACCACACACACCACAGCCGTCTCTAGTAGGTTGGAGACGTGGTCTAAGCTCAATTTGGGGGATTCTAATCACGTCCGTTATCACGGGGCGCTGGATTCTAACATGATCGATAGACGAATCGAGACCAGCAGGCCTCCTGAATTAGTGCGTGGACATGTAAGACAGCCACTCGATGTTTTCAGAAAGTCTCTGCACAGCTGGGCAAGGTCCCCAGAGAGTCAACTTTTTTGTGTGTTTAAAATAGATGGGGAATTTAGACAAATTGGCAAAATTCTAGACTCATTCCTCATTAATAAGCCTCACTCATCACCAAACGTCAGCCATTTCAAGGACTGACCGTATGGACAAAACGCTTCCCTTACCTGGAAACGGAAACTTATCCCACTGGGTGGCTGTGACAGTGGCAGAAACTAGTAGTTATTTCTAAATGTCCAGGCCTCGGGGCAGGGAGGTCTCTCGTGAGCGCCACAATGTCTAATCAGGACCAGCTGCATAATTTACAGGGACTGGTGTGAAATGGAAACGTGAGGCCCCTCGTTCAGAAATTATTAAGAATTTCAAGACAGCAGGGCCCCTGGGTGACTCAGTCGGTTGGGCATCCGACTCTTGGTTTCAGGCCATGGTCTCACGGTTCTTGAGTTCAAGCCCTGCGTGGAGCTCTGCACTGGCAGTGGGGAGCCTGCTTGGGATTCTCTCTCTCCCTCTCTCTCTGTACCTTTTCATGTGATCTTTCTCTCTCAAAATAAATAAATTTTAAAAATTTTCAAGAGGGGAATAGCAGAGCATTAAGCATGGGGTCCTTCTGGTAGTAGGGGACTGTGCAGGTGCCAGAGCACACACTGGTGATGCCAGGCCCATGTCTAATGATGCCATTTATTAGCGATAGGATGCTGAGCCAGAGTGTTCACTCACCCAGTGTAAGACACGAGACAATGCCGCAGCCAAGCCTCGTGCACGAATCAGATCATTCTATGAGTCCATGGGGACAAAACTTGGGCATTATGCTACAAGATCAAGTGTCCTTAGCTTTGGAGGTGAGTAGGTTCATAAATAAATTTGAGGGGGGTCTATGACCCCCCTGAAACTGTGCCCCAAATGTTGTCTTTGCATGCTTTTTCCTGGGGAAAAGGTCCTTAGGAGACCCATGACCATTGGGGCGCCTGGGTGGCTCAGTCCATTAAGCAATCGACTTGGGCTCAGGTCATGATCTCACAGTCTGTGGGTTCAAGCCCCGCATCAGGCTCTGTGCTGACAGCTTAGAGCCTGGAGCCTGCTTCAGATTTTGTGTCTCCCTCTCTCTCTGCCTCTGCTCTGTTCATTCTGTCTCTGTCTCTCTCTCTCTCAAAATTCAATAAACATTAAAAAATATATAAATAAATAAAAAAAAGAAAATCCACAACCACAAAAACAGGCAGTTGGATCCCAACCAGGTTTTGCATCCACGAGAGCTTTGTACTCGCCAACGCTCAGCACAGTGTGGAGCATCTTCCGGAGGAGTAAATGCCACCCAGGGAAGGGTGGGTAGAAGGAGCGGGCAGTGGGTAGGAGAACGGGCCTCATTATGAAGGTGGCGCGTGTTCAAATCCCAACTCCGCTGTCACTGGACGTGTGACTTCACCTGAGTCATTGCATCGCTCAGCCGCTCTGGGAACAAAATGAGATCACTGAGCATGTTACAGGGATGTCGTGAGCCTTGGTCTGCGTTAGTGCTCATTTTACCTTTCCTCCGGCCTTTACCTGTTTCTTCTGCTTCGTTTGCTCTAACTCCAAATCAGTCTAGAGAAGACAAATAAAGGCTTCACAGCCCTTCCATTGGTGCGGGATGGCTTTTGTCACATCAGTTTATAGAGAAACGAACAACGATTTTTTTTAACTAGCTTTTTTCCCCTTAATTCTTCTTGAAGGGTAGAAACTAACTACTGACTGCAATTACCTAGTAGGAAAACTATAGATTTTTCACTTTCTACTGCATCCCTTTCTGCAGCGTGTGCAGTTTATTTTAAAGTAAGCAAATACTGGTTTTGCAAATTAAGCCAAGTAAAGATATGCATTTTATAGTCTGTGGATCTCCAAGTGTGGATCCCCAACCGGCAACATCAGCAGGCTCTAGAACTTGAGAGAGAGGCAAAATCCCATCCCTACTCGGGCTTCCTGAATCTGAAACTCCGAGTGTAGCGTCCAGCTACCTGAACCTTCATGAGCCTTCCAGAGGATTCCTTTTTTTTTTTAATGAGCCTTCCAGAGGATTCCTTTTTTTTTTAATGTTTTTTAATGTTTATTTATTTTTGAGAGAGAGAGACAGAGCACGAGCAGGGGGAGGGGCAGAGAGAGAGGGAGACACAGAATCTAAAGCAGGCTCCAGGCTCTGAGCTGTCAGCACAGAGCCCGATGCAGGGCCTGAACCCACAAACTGAGATCATGACCTGAGCCGAAGTCAGACGCTGAATCTGAACGACTGAGCCCCCCCAGGGACCCCTAGGGGACTCTGATGCATAACCTGAATCTGAAAACGTCTCTCCAAGTCCTGTGGGATACTGAAGAGGAACCCTTAGCACCCCCTAAAACGTGTTCCTAGTGATGCCCGAAATTCTACCATCAGTATCCCCTGTGGGGTTTTTGTTTATGATTTTGTTTTAGTTCCAGTTAGTGAACACGCAGTGTTATATTAGTTTCGGGTGTACCATATAGTGACTCAGCAATTCCACACAACCCCCCGGTGCTCCCCGCAGCAAGATCAAATCTCCATTACCAATTTAACCCTTCCCTCCCCTCCCCTCCCCTCTGGTAACCACCAGTATATGCCCTATAGTTAGGAGTCTGTTTCCTGGTTTGCCTCAGTCTCTCTTTTCTCCCTCCATTGTTCATTTGTTTCTTAAATTCCACATACGAGTGAAATCATATGGTATTTGTCTGACTCAGTTCACTTACCATTATATCGCTATCCGTGCCATTGCAAATGATAAGATTTCCTTCTTTTTTATGGTTGAATAATATACTATCATCTGCATTAACATCAATCACCTTCAATGCGAGTATTATAGAAAGAAGTTGATTTAGGAGTCTGAAACTCAAACGCCAAAAGAATCCAGTTAGATCCTAAAGGATAATGGATCCTAGCAAAGTTCGTGCGGATGAAAGTCAAGTCTTTGTTACTTAACTGTTGTGGCCAGGTGGCCATGGTGGGCGGAGGTGGCAGAATGTCACGGCCAGGTTGCCCGATTTCCTACTTTTCTAGGGAATGTCTGAATGTGTATGTGACTCCGGTCCATTCCAAAAACGTTTAAGTACTCAGCGAGGCAAACCCAGGTCTGCACTGGCAGTGTGGCCCCCTGGGTCACTAGATGCAGCCTTCAATTCTAACATGGCAATTGCTCATCTTCCGGATGCACTCTCCAGAGTTGTGACGAACCCGTGATAATGTAAGTGGTGGTGGTCCTTTCTCAACAGTGTTGCTCATTTATCTTCTCATTTAATGCTTTTGTCACCTATTCGACAGGTGCCATTATCATCCCATTTTACAGATAGGAAAACTAAGGCCCCCAAACCTTCCAAACCAACTTTTGCTCAAGGTCACATGGCCTGTCAACTACCCTCATCAGGACCCCTTTGCAGCATGGGTGTGTGTTCAGCTCACACTCCCAATAGCAGCACTGCTGATAATACCGTGGGTTCGTTCTCCTGACACTTTTGACCTTTTGAGTCTTGCACAATCAGCCCTGTGCCTGCTGAACGGCCCCTTCCAGGCCTTATCTGTCCCTCTCAACACAGTGCCTTTTCATATCATCTGATATTCCAATTGCTTCAAGTATCCTTGTCGGCTTCTGTGGCGATGTGCATGGCACAGACAGGGACAGGGCTTCACGTGTGTCCTCAAATGACACCAGAGCGCATTAGCAAGTAGATAAGTACGCGTTCAGGAACCGTGTTAGCTGGTCACATCAAACAGCCGAAAGACGTTGACATTTCTGGGCAGAGGGCTGTGGAGAACTCTTCCTGTTTTACGTGATGTTGGCAGCCATTGAGCCTTCCTAGGTTTCTACTCTGAACCTAGAGCGCCTTTATGGGTCAGAAGAAGGAAGACAAACAGCAACGTCGAAAACTACATTTGTAAAGCGCTTTTCCCCTTCTCAACGCCGCCAAAATAGATTGTGAAAAATTAGCAGAGGCTGTAACGTTTACAGAACGTGCAGAACTTAGCGCAGGGGAAGCATTCATCAGAAGGGGTAGGAAGCTGGGCTCCTAACGCCCACAGGAGCTGCTGCTACTGCTGTTACTATTGACCATCTATGTTTGGACATATTTCCCTTCTTTTTTTTAAGTTTTATTTTTATTTATTTTTGAGAGAGAGAGAATCCCAAGCAGGTTCCACACTGTCAGTGTAGAGCCCGATGTGGGGCTCAAACCCACAAACTGCAAGATCATGGCCTGAGCTGAAGTCAGATCCCAAACAGACTGAGCCACCCAGGCACCTCCCCACCACCTCCCTTTTTTTAAAGTAGCTCTTCACCTAATGTGGGGCTTGAACTCACGACCCCAAGATCATGAGTCCCATGTTCTACCCACTGAGCCAATCAGGAGACCCCTTCCTCTTCTGTTACACACAAAACCCAATAGCGACTCACTATTACCTATCTGGCTGTATTCCTCCAAGCCCAAGTTAGTTATGCTTTTCTTTCTTTTTTTTGTAATATTTTTTTAATGTTTTATTTATTTTTGATACAGAGAGAGACAGAGCATGAGAGGGGGAGGGGCAGAGAGAGAAGGAGACACAGGACCGGAAGCAGGCTCCAGGCTCTGAGCTAGCTGTCAGCACAGAGCCTGACGCGGGGCTCGAACCCACGAACATGAGATCTGACCTGAGCCGAAGCCGGAGGCCCAACCGACTGAGCCACCCAGGCGCCCCAAGTTATAAAATATTTTTCTGCAAGGAACACAAGCTCCCTGTAACTCTAAAGGTGTTTATGTGGGTAGGAATTAAGTCCAACTTCCAAATGCTGTGTTTTCTAAAGCATACAAACATTTTCCAGTACAGGCAAACCATTCTATTTTAAGTTATTACCAAGCACACAAAAGCTTACTCATCAAAATAGAAGCTAAGGAAATAATTTTAAGCATCATCATGACCACACACTAGACAGCTTCTGATATCTGCCCTGAACCAGGTGCTAGCTGAATGTTCTGTGTAATTTCCCCTTGAATCATTGCAACAAACACGGCTGATTCAGGAATAGCACAGGCTTGACCTGTGCAGATCCACTGTACACGAATTTATTAATATATATAAATATATACAATACTATAAATGTATTTCTCTTTCTCATGACTTGTAATAACATTTTTTTCTAGCTTACTTTATTGTAAAAAACAGTATATCATACATACAGCATCCAAAACATGTGGTATCAGGCTTTTGGTCAACAGGAGCCTATCAGTAGTTAGGTTTTGGGGGAGTCAAAAGTTATTCACAGGGATCCTCGCTGGCTCAGTTGGCAGAGCCTATGACTTTTGGTCTCTGGGTTGTGAGTTCAAGTCCCAGGTCAGGCTGCGTAGAGTTTACTTAAGAAAAAAAAAGTTAGTCCTGGAATTTTGGCTGTGAGGTCATTGGCTCTACTGCACCGTGCTATCCAAGGGTCAGCTGGAAATGGGATGAGTTATTATTAAACGAGTCTTATAGCTGAGAGAATGGAGGCGCAAAGCAAATGCTTAATTAATTTGCCCAACGTCTTAAACAGTGGGGCAGGTCAAACCAACAATTGAAGAGTTCATTTTTTTCTTCCAAAACGTGTATCTTGTGTGAAATCGCAGGAGCTTGGAGTCATGGACAATCCCTGGAAATGTGGTGACAAAGCAAAAGTTACCTCTCTTCTCCCAGCCCCAATTTTTTTGTCCCCTTTGTAGTATATATATTTTTTTGTTTAAAACTAACATTCTCCTACATACTCACAGAAGAATCCTAAAAATCGTGAAATTAGCACTGATACAGAGCCCTTATTTAATTTAAAAGTCTTAATCAGGGGCACCTGGGTGGCTCCATCAGTTAAGTGTCTGACTTCGGCTCGGGTCATGATTTCATGGTTCATGGGTTCGAGTCCTGTGTTGGGCTCTGTGCTGACAGCTCAGAGCCTGGCACCTGCTTCGGGTTCTGTGTCTCCCTCTCTCTGCCCTTCCCCCACTCACACTCTGTCACTCTCACTCTCTCAGAAAAATAAACATTGAAAAAACTTTTAACAAAATAAAAAAATAAAATTCTTATTCAATGCAGCGCCTGGCTGGCTCAGCCGGTAGAGGGCGGGACTCCTGATCTTGCGGTCGTGAGTTCGAGCCCCACATTGTGTGTAGAGATGACTTAAAAATAAAATCTCAAAAAAAACAATAAAAGTCTTATTCAGATGTTGCCTATTGTCCAATTAATGGCCCTCATGAGAAACACTTGAAAATCTGATCCAGAATCCTATTCATATGTTACACCCAATTTTTTTAAGCATAATCTATGATCTGTTTTTGACACATTAAACAAGGAAGCAGTCCTTGGCATGAGAGTCTCACGCCCCTTCTTCCCTTCCTCAAGAGGTTGTGTTTTTGTCTATTCTCCTCATACCGTCGCCCAGACCCTGAGCGAAAGGTGATTTATGTATGAAAACTCCACACACATTCCCTAAATACTCTGCACCTTGCATTCAGTATTTTATCACTTTGGAGCACTAGTTATTTCTTTTTATGATTAAATCCTTTATGGTTATGATTAAATAGATCTTCCGTCCATTTGTCTGTATTCTGCATTATCACCTGCTAAATATATTCCAATGCGTTCTTTGTTTTCTTTTCTGGTGCCACAGGCTTCATCTATCACTTTGCTCCTACCTCAGGAATTTCCCAAATAAATCACGAAACGGAGGACAATGGACGTGGAGAGCCCAGCCTCCAGAGAGAAGGAGTAGCCCGGGTAGACATTTGCTTCTATGTCCCCTTCTCGTGTCCCTTCCCATCCTGATCCCATCATTTCCCCTCCACACACACACACACACACACACACACACCACTTCCTAGGAGCGCTTAGGAAACCCTGATTTATTTTCGTCGCTGGAGGATTTCGTTATCCTCAGACAGTCTCTGGCTTGCTCTGGCCCTGGCCCGCTGGAACCCGATCAACCTGTCCTTTCCTCAAACATCCTTCCTCCACCTCCTTGCAACCCGAAATTTATTTGGGAAAGGAAGCCTTCTCCTTCCCCTCCTGAGATCCTATGAAAAGCACCCCCAGACTGGTCTGAACGTGTAACTCCACCTAAGACCCAGAACCCGCCCCCCAAGGTTACTAGGGACCCCAGACACAGGCTGCGCCTTTGGAAGAGCGCCTGGTGTTTAAGGATTTCCAGGTAAACAGTGCGTTGAACGCCAGTCTTTAAATTGGCCTTCGGGGAGCAAGTTAGAGTGACTCCACATTTTTTTTTTTTGAGCGTGTGGCAGATGATTTTTCCCTCCTTCAGAACGAACATTCAGATCTGCCATTGTCTTGTTCAGCACTATAATTAGCATCATTTGAACAATGTGGCCATAACTAAACTAGATTATTCGATCTGGACTTAATCTAGTTAGAACAAAGAAATCCATTCAGTGTGCCCTGAAATCCGATTTAATACATAAACATGAATGGGGAAAGTCAACATTCTGCGTAACTTTAACGCAATCCTACAATTTTTCAAGTCCGGTATGCCAGAGAAAGGCAAAAGTCTATGGGGAAAAAAAAGGCCACAAACTCGCACCTGCCATCAGCTTTTCTCACTTAGGGGCCTTCCTAATTCAGGAGGATGCCATTCGGGCCCTTTGGAACAGCGAGGATGAAAGGTATTTATTGGAATTGCTTTCTGTATCACAGCTGTTGGTGTATTCCGACACCCCCCCCTCCCAGAAGCAATGCTTTCTAAACTGGTTTCTTTAATCAGAATAGAAGCATAAGCGAGTATTCAATAAAAGAAAAAAAAAAAAAGGAATAACAGCCATACATGCAACATAGCAAACTTCTAAGAGCAGATAATGTGAGATGCAAAATCAGATCGCGTGATTAGAACAGGAGTGTGCCTCGTCTGTAAGGCCGTCAGCCCAAGACACACAAAAAGCGAGTCTGTGAAAAAGACACGTACCTCTTCTTTTTTCTTCATAGGTTGTTTTACTCTGATAAGTCCAGGCATGTATCTTCCTACCTGCTTTGTTTGCTTTTTTTAACGTTGCAATCCAAGTTCTGGATTTGTTGATTATTATTTTTTTAAATAGCCAATATGTCCCAGCATCTAATGCAACCTTTGCTTTCTGCTTAGTGCTATTAATTATGTTCTTGTTCAGTCTGCTGTAAGCTGCCCCTATCGGCAGAGATTCAAGGGAGATTTGAAAGAGTGAGCATATTTATCAAAGGAGAAAAAATGAAGAAAATAAAGACAGCACTAGAGCATATTGGATATATAAACTGTTCATTCTGAAAAGATAAATGATTTGGTAATGAATAGATCCTTTAGGCCATAAAAAATCCATTTATTTTCTTTTGAATTTGAATAGAAGAGATTTGCATATTTCCTGAGCAGTTACACTTAAATTAAAATGCAGAGCATGACGCTAGCATACAATCAAACTAAATAATAACCGGAGCATACTGTATTATTCATAAAAACAAAATTAATAGTTTGGGGACAGGAAGCATTTTGGCCGAAAAAATGTTCATTGACACCAAACACCTACTGTCAGTGGGAAAAAACAAAGTTGATTTAGACTGTCTACAAATCCGTAATAGAAGTTTAGCATTTATGCTTAACGTTATTAGGGGAGGAGGGGGATGGGCAGTGTGTTGATCTTGTATGCAATGCCTCAAATGTCTGCTTTTCTGATAGCAACATATTAAGAATGTTTCTCTGTATTTTGATATCTAATTATATAATCGTCAACAGTTTTGGGGGGGTTATTTTCCTCACAGCAGAGTTAGAATCATGATTTCCACCTCCCCCCATCCCAAAATAAATATTTCAAGTAAATGTCTTGCTGGGGTTAGTCTGGCGACCAGGATTGGTAGAGAGCAGGAAGATTGAGCAATGATCCCCTATAATCTGGTGCCTTTTCCTTTCTTGGAATCTCCCCTCCCCCACTCCACGTGCCCGGGAGAAAGTATTCCAATGTCTTTGTCACCATCCGAACAGTAGAGAGTTTGCCGAGAGACAGTCTCTCTGGAGAGTTGTCCCTGCTAGTCTGGTGAAGACAAAGAACGAAATACAAGCTCCAAGGGAAGGCTCAGAAATAGCCCGGGTCTTAAAAATCAGAAAGAGAGAGCGAGCAAGTAAATTTCCTTGAATTGCGGTAATAGTCTAAGATAAGAGGATCTCCAAGGTACACATTCCAAACTTAAAGAAAAAAAAAACTTGGAAAAAAAAAAAGTGTGGCAAAATCCAGACGCTTACAGAGACCAGGCAGGGAGAGAGAGAGGCGAGCCGGGCAGCCAGGTGGGGGCCACGTCAGTCCGGAGGAGGGGCCGCCATTCCTCACCCCTGGCCGGTCTATTGCCGTGGGGCTGCGAGTTCAGACACGGTTTGGCCAAAGCTCACATTTCATTGAGAAAAGCCAGAAATCCAGATCTTTCTGTAAAGGTTGCTTGAGAAATGTTGGCAACTTTTTCAAAATGTTTAAAGACCACCTGAGCAAAACAAAACAAAACAAAACAAAAAACAAAACACCAGTGTGGGCCTTACTGTTGCTACTTCTGGAAAACAGGAGAATCCGGGAAGATTGCTCAGCGCATACCCTCGGTTACCTATTAATGGCTCCTGAATAACTCTGGCTGATTAGATAGATCCTGAGTGATAGCGTGGGTACTTTATTTTTTAACTTTGTCACATGCCATATATTCATCTAACTAGGGTTTTTGAATATTTACTAGATGCCAGGAACTCGGCGTTGTATAGAGTGCTCTTGTCGAAAGGGAAATCCAGCATTAGAAACCCCTTCTTTTCAACATATCCAGTCAATGATTTCAGGAAAGTTCTATAAAGCAGTCTTGGAAGATGGCATTCACTCTTACATTAGCAACTTGCTGGTCGTACATGAAGTAATTAAATCGTTGATTCAATAGACTGACTCATATCTGCTTAAAGACACTCACTGAGGATTCCCAAACCTTGGATATCTTGGAAAAGATGAAACTCTCTCATTTGTCTTTGTATTACAGTACTGAGCTCAGATTTGATCTCTATGCTGCTTAAAACACTAATAATTCCCCAAAAGGGACATTCACGTTTATCTTCTGGCATTATGTGGACAAAATGGGAAATTAACTGGTTCTATATTGTAGCCATTATTTCCCCCCCTCTGGAAGTGACCCACTTTACAAAAGAACTCATCTTTTCCCCCTAGGGATAGGAATACTTTCAAGTGGAGATCGAGAGTGGTCTTAAAAATGGTTTAAAAATGGAAGGTGTCAAAAGAAGCAGTTTCTTGCACATCTGGAATGGGAGCCATTTGGTATAACTTTTCTGGAAGGCAATCAGCAATACGAAGGCAAATACAAAATACAAGTACGCTCTGATATGGATTTCTTACCTTCAGAGATTTGCCTCAAGGAAAACGTCTCTGAAGGGTGGAAAGCTACTTACACACAAGGGTGTTTGAACAAGGGCCAATCTGAAATAATTATAAATTGCAATCAACCAAAAGGTCCCCCAAAAGCGGACAAAGGTTTCCATAAACTATGACCAAGCCACACGGTGGAATATTTGAAGCCATTGACAAAAATAATGTCTGCCTCTGTTTATTGTTGCAGAAAAACGGTCTAAGGAAAACAGCACAGAATTCACATAAAATTATGCATGTGTCTGAAAAGTCCAGAATGATGTTCACAAAATGTTGCGCGTGCCCTTTCCTGTGTGGTAGAAGCTTGATAATTTCTACTTTCTGTGTATTTTCCTCTAAGGCTGAGCACAGCCAACAACGAGAAAGATCTCTTTTCCAAAGAATTGGGGACGCATGAAACAGAGACACCACGTAGGGCAGCGTAGAGAAGAGAAAAAGCCAACAAGTAGAAATAAGAAAGCTGAGGGGCACCTGGGTGGTTCAGTCGGTTAAGCGTCTGACTTCGGCTCAGGTTATGATCTCATGGTTCGTGGGTTCGAGTCCCCGTGTCAGATTCTGTGTTGACAGCTAGCTCAGAGCCTGGAGCCTGCTTCAGATTCTGTGGCTCCTCCTCTCTCTGACCCTCCCCTGCTCCTGCTGTCCCTCTCTCTCTCTCTCTCTCTCTCTCTCTCTCTCTCTCTCTCAAAAATAAATAAAAACATTAAAAAAAAAAAAGAACTCAGAAAGCTGAATAAAAAGCATTCTCGATTAAAGAATAGTGTTGACCCCAAATGGAGCAATCACCGTTGTTGCGATTTCTTGCGGTTAGAACGGTTCCCAGGTAGCATACGCGGGACCTCCAGTACCATGGAGGCTGACCTCGGCCGCTCCGCCGTGGGACAGGATGGCATTTCTCTGAATGGGGTCCCCCTAAGAGCACAGAGAGCCCTTGGTGCTTTTCTCACACGGTTCAAGCCACACATAGCACCGTTTTATTTTTTTTCTTATAGATTGAATTTCTGTTCCAGATCTTCTCAGTGTGGATCAGCTTTTAAAGGCTGATCCTTTGCACTCAAAAGCAGGAATCCGTTGAAAAACTCCTGAAATGGCCATTCGCCTGCCTCACCTCCTGGACTGTGAACCCGCCCAGCTCGCAGGCAGGTGCCTTCTGTTCAGGTGCACAGACCCAGTGTTTGCTTGAGTTTCTGCAGACCCAGCAAATCGGCTGGAGGGTTCCGGACCCTGTTAGCGAGGATTGAGTGAATATCCAACAACAGTTGCTATGGTCAAATCAGCATAGGAAATGTGCTGTGGATTTTCAAAGGGAGGCGATATTGTTTCCTGAATCCATTGACCATGGAACTAGTCCCTCCCCAAAGAACAACTAAGTTCTTCAAAAGGTAATAATGAGTGAGTCATCCTCGCTAAAAAAAAAAAAAAAAAAAAAAAAAAAAATTTTCCTGGGGCGTCCGAGTGGCTCAATCGGTTAAGTGTCCGGCTTCAGGTCATGTCATAACGTCACAGCTGGTGAGTTCCAACCCCACTCGGGCTCTGTGTTGACAACTCAGAGCCTGGAGTTGCTTCAGATTCTGTCTTTCTCTGCCCCTCCCCCACTCACTCACGCACGCACATTCTCTCTCTCTCTCATACAAATAAACATTAAAAATTTTTAAGTCCTTACTTTTTAATATTGCACTGCTATTGCCTACTGATCCACAGCTATTTGATGTCTTCTTCCCACCATTCCCTAGACCAGGGGTGTGAAAAGAATTTTGCATAAGGGACAGTCCAGAAAAGCTGAAAATGTTTGTAAAGGTATACATACATATGTCATTCAAAGTGAAATAGGTTTATTGCATTGGGAGGGAGATATTTTTACAACATGATTTACCTGCCTTGATGGATTCCAGGGGCAATGATTAGGGACGAGAACATGTCTGACATGTAGTAACTACCAATAACTATTACGCAAACACAACTATTCTTATAACTATAGTAATTCAGTGAGCTGGGCCTTGTTGGCCGACTCAGGTTACAGGTGAGAACACAGAGATCCAGGAGCAGTAAACTAGGTCACAAAAATGCGCACAGCAGTGAAGAGTGAATGAAACACTAAAACCCAGATCAACTGGTCCAAGAGTTCAAACGAGAAGAACTTTCTTTACATGTTTATGTATATAATGTATGTAATGTTTATTTTGAGAGAGAGAGAGTGAACAGGGGAGGGGCAAAGAGAGAGGGAGAGACAGAACTGCAAGCAGGCTCTCTACCTTCAGCACAGACCCAAACATGGGGCTGGAACTCGGAAATGGGGAGACCTTGACTGGGTCCCGAAATCAAGAGTCCAACGGTTGAGCAGCCCCGGCACCACCCCCCCACCCCACCCCACCCCCGCCCTGCCCCAAAACCATTTTAAGGAATGTAGCCCTGGGCCCGGGGGAAAGCAAAATCTCACTGGCTCCCTATTATTATGCTTATGTTGTGCTAAATGCTTTATTTGAGGGAGTGGTTCTCTGGGCTAGATTGGACTTCAGTCCCACAGCTGAAGGCCTCTGAAAAGCTAGCTCTGAATGGAGCACCCATTTATAGCAACCTGCAAAAGAGACATAAATCCTGCAAACGTGGACAAGCTCTTCTCCAATATAAAGTAGTCAGGCGGTCACTCATTCACTCATCCATTCAATTTCTTTCCATCTACAATTGTATCTTTTTTTTTTTTTTAAGTAATCTCTGTGCCCAACGTGGGGCTCAAACTCACAACCCAAGATCAAGCGTCGCAAGCTCCACCGACTGAGCCAGCCAGGCGCCCCGCCATCTTTTTTTTTTTTTTAATGTTTTATTTATTTTTGATACAGACAGAGACAAAGCATGAGAGGGGGAGGGTCAGAGAGAGAAGGACACACAGAACTGGAAGCAGGCTCCAGGCTCTGAGCTAGCTGTCAGCACAGAGCCCGACGCGGGGCTCGAACCCACGACCGAGAGATCTGACCTGAGCCGAAGCCGGAGGCTTAACCTACTGAGCCACCCAGGCGCGGCGCCCCTCCATCTTGAGAATCTGTTAGAACCCAGGTATCGTGTCCAACATCATGGATATACTATGTTCAGCCCACAAAGACAAAGTGCCATGATCCTCATTCCAACACAGTGACGGTCACCCAGACATTGTGAATTAAAAGAGGCTAGAATTTAAAATTAAGTCAGGTGTTGGTTTTGGACCATAAACTTGAAAGTAACTTTAATGTATCCTCTTTGGGTCTGAAAATGAATTTCTACTATCCAGCCAAAAGATGCAAGGGCTTCCTAGGCAAAACCGATACGGTGCGCGTAGCAGGGTCACGGTGGGATGTGAGATAACGTGCTTGCCCCTACAGGGTTCACGTGGCTGGGAACTCTTAGAGGAACGGAAGATGTGAAAACCAAGGCTCTGGAGGCTGAGTGACAGGCAAGAGGCCACACAGTGATCTTCACCCAGGTATCAGGAGGATGTTACTGCTATCATCACCGACCCTCCATACCTCCAGGGAGCTGGGACATAATCTCTGTCTTACAAATTCCAAAGGTCTGCTACACATTCCCAAGACCGCAGAGGGTACGCATGAAATTATACGGGCATGAAAACGGGCCAGGATCTCCACTGTAACACCACGCTGACATGGGAATCCTGCGGTCTGGAGAATGCCAATTCTACGTACTTTGGACAGCATTAGACATTAAGATATGTATATGTATAATATTATATCATATCATATTATATACTATAAGCATTATATATTAAAATATATAATATTAGATATAAAATATATATATGAAGTTTGAAAGTAATTTTAAGATTCCTCTAAAAAAAGAGTTATATTGAGGCACCTGGGTGGCTCAGACAGTTAAACATTGACTCTAGCCTTCAGCTCAGGTCATGATCTCTCACCTCCTGAGATTAGCCCCACATGGGGTTTGGTGCTGACAGCTCAGAGTCCCCTTGGGATTCTGTCTGTCTCTCTCTCTGTGCCCTTCTCCTGCTCACACACTCGCAATCTCTCTCAAAACAAATAAATAAACTTGGGGTGCCTGGGTGGCTTAGTTGGTTAAGCATAGACTCTTGATTTCGGCTCAGATCTTGATCTCACGGTTTGTGGGTTTGAGCTCAGTATGGGGCTCTGTGCTGACAGTGCAGAGCCTGCTTGGGATTGTCTTGCCCTCTCTCTGCCTCTCCCCTGCTCATGATCTGTCTCTCTCTGTCTCTCAAAAATAAATAAATGTTAAAAAACAATGTTTTAAAGAAAAAATAAAAATAAAAAGACTTTAAAAAGCATTAAAAATAAAATAAAATGAAAATAAAGAGTTATAACAGTTTTTCTGATAGAATTTGATCAACCATGATTGCCAGTAACAATGAGATTAACAATAATAATAATAAATAATAGCTGTGTAAGGAGGGCCTACCGCATGTCTGACACTCTAAGCACCTTGCATGTACTATATGTATGATTCTCACAAGGCTTTACGAAATGACTTCTACTATTAGCTGTCATAGATGAAGAAGCTGAGAAGTAGAAGATTTAAACATTTACTCCACGTCATACGGTCTATAAGACGCTCCTAATTAGCCCTGGGGGCTCAATCCCTGGAAGAAGTGATCCCTGCCCTTAAAGGACACGGTGATCAAACAGAGTGACATCTTGCCATTTGCAACAACGTGAATGGAACCGGAGTGTGTTATGCTAAGCAAAATAAGTCAGTCAGAGAAAAACATGTATCATATGACTTCATTCATATGTGGAATTTAAGATACAAAACAACGGAACATAAAGGAAGCAAAGCAAATATAATATAAAAACAGGGAGGGAGACAAGCCATAAGAGACTCTTAAACACAGAGAACACGCTGAGGGCTGCTCACGGGGTGTGGGTGGGGCTTGGGCTACATGGGTGCGGGACAGGAAGGAGGCACCTGTTGGGATGCGCACTGGGTATTATATCAAGTGACGACTCACCACATTCTATTCCTGAAATCATTATTACACTACATGTTAACTAACTGGGGTGTAACTTAAACATAATAATAATAATAAAAGTTAAAAGGTTAAAAAAAAAAAAAGTTCGGAGTACAGAGTGTCCCCCAAGTGGAGAGGGTGGTTGGTGCAGGCGATCCCCTAGGGGGCAAAAGAAAATATCAAAACTTCCATTTCTATTTCCTTCTTCTATAAAAATAATAAGAAAGACCTTGGGTTTTTATTTAAACTTGACTTGCAGATGAACAAGTCCTTTTTTAGTGTAAGTGTGGCCCAACTATTGTATGCTAATAGAGCTTGCTAAAGGTGGAGATCCTGTCCTCTCCTATGTTTGCATTCAGTGATTGATGTCTGCCTCCCTGATTTACTGATTGTATTATTAGTTTTGCCTAAACCAGTTTCCCCCAACGGTAATACTCTGTTAGCACTATCTTCAAGCCCTGGTGATACGGAGCAGGGCCTGAGCCCGGGGCTCAAGACGCTTTGTATGTGTCAGTCTTACTGCCCTTTGGGATGTGGAGAGCGTCCTGGAGGATGAGCAGGTGGCAGCTGGGCACAGGTGCTTGACAGAGCCCCACCGTGACCCCCTGTCTGCCTTCACCTACAAGAATATGACCTGGAAAATAAACGGCTGGGGAAAGGCTGTGCCCAATCTGATGGGAAGGACGTGGATGTGTGGAAAGATACACGGAAAATCTCTATACCTTCCTCTAAATTTTGCTGTGAACCTAAAAAGGCTCTAATACTTTTTTAATTATTAAAAATTAAAATTATTTTTATTTTATTACTTTTTGATGTTTTAATTCATTTTTGAGAGACAAGGTATGAGAAGGGAAGGGACAGAGAGAGAGGGAGAGCCACAGATTCCAAAGCTGGCTCTAGGCTCCCTGAGCTGTCAGCACGGAGCCTGACGCGGGGCTTGAACCCATGGACCGAGAGATCATGACCTGAGCCAAAGTCGGAGGCTTAACCAACTAAGCCACCCAGGCGCCCCCAAAATTAGAATAATTTCTTTTAACAGTTGGTTGCTTTAAGGTACTACATTGTGGCACGGTTCATTACACAGAAAAAGCTAACCAATATACTGAGTAAAGATAGTTAGGTGGTTAGACTTTGCATTGGCCTATTGGCCTTAATTTTTTTTTTTCCAAGACTTAGATTCTCAGAGGCTTTGTGCTCTAAGGAAATTAAAAAATATGTGTGTGTATATACATATATATAATTCAATTAAATTTTTGCATTAATTTTTTTCTGTTGTTTACAGAAAAGAAATTTTCCGTTGTTTTTCACTCGTGGGATGTTTTTTGAGCTCACCTCTCTCCCACAGGTATACGAATTTCCTTGTTGTTTCTTCTACTACAGAAAACCCAATGTGTTTCACACACATGGTTAATTACAGGGGCAATATGTACCCAAGCAAAACTGTGGTTGGAAACTTTTAATTGGGCATACAAGTGGCCACCTAGATTTCAAATTAAATGGTTCGCCATCCAACCACTACTTTGTAAAAAGCAGGGGAAAATTTCTCCCATGATCTCAAGTGGTGCCTAAAGTTCAATCTATAGAATAGTCGCTGAGAGAGACTCTTCATTCCCTCCCTCATTCATTCATTCAACACAGTTCTTCTTTTTAAGATTTTATTTTTAAGTAATCTCTATGCCCAATGCGGGGCCTGAACTCATAACCCAGAGACCAACGGTCACGTGCTCCACTGACTGAGCCCGCCAGGTCCCCTCACATGAACACTTGATCACCTCGTGTGCACCGGACACTCTGCCAGGGAGTGTGGGGTGCAGCGGAGAACAGGACCTGGCTGGGCCCTGGGATGCTGGAGCATGTGTCCTACACACGGAAGGCTCTGACTTTTTGAATTTTCTTGGCTAAGATCAGTTCTAGAGAATTGTAGGAGCTTTGAACTTTGAAAACTGTCGGATGAAATGAGACCAAAGAAAGAACTGTTAGATGTTGTCTTGGCAATCCTTTATGATACCAAATAATGCATTTTCCTGATGGATTTTCTTTTTCAAGCAATTACCTGATTTTTCAATAAACAAAGAATATGTTGTTTTGAGCACTGAAGGCACATCCAACCACATGACGCCCTGTTTGGGGCCCGAAGCTAAACCCATATTCAGTACAACTGGGAACTGTTAATAACCACCCACATACCAGAGGCCTCTGGAACGCTAACTCAAAAGAAAGTAAATTAAAAAAATATTTATTTTAATTTTTTTAAAATGTTTTATTTATTTTTGATACAGAGAGAGACAGAGCATGAGAGGAGGAGGGGCAGAGAGAGAAGGAGACACAGAACTGGAAGCAGGGTCCAAGCTCTGAGCTAGCTGTCAGCACAGAGCCTGACGCGGGGCTCGAACCCACGAACGTGAGATCTGACCTGAGCCGAAGTCGGAGGCTTAACCGACTGAGCCACCCAGGCGCCCCTAAAAAAATATTTTTTGAAGGGCGCCGGGGTGGCTCGGTCAGTTGAGCGTCTGACTTCAACTCAGGTCGTGATCTCATGGTTTGTGGATTCGAGCCCCACGTCGGACTCTGTGCTGACAGCTCAGAGCCTGGAGCCTGCTTTGGATTCTGTGTCTCCCTCTCTCCTTGCTCCTCCCCTGTTCATGCTCTGTCTCTCTCAAAAATAAATAAACATAAAAATTACTTTAAGGAGTGTCTGGGTGGCTCAGTCGGTTAAGCATTCAACTTCAGCTCAGGTCACGATCTCACAGTTCATGAGTTCAACCCCAGCATTGGGCTCTGTGCTGACAGCTCAGAGCCTGGAGCCTGCTTCTGATTCTGGGTCTCCCTCTCTCTCTGTTTCTCTCCTGCCCATGCTCTTTCTCTCAAAAATTAAAAAAAAAAAAAAGATTAAAAAAAATTTTAATTGCTTTAAAAAATTTTTTGAGATAAAATTGAGATATTACATTATGTTAATTCCTGGCATACAACATGATGATTACGTATTTGTATATATTGTGAAATGATCACCACACTAAGTCTACCTAACATCCATCATGACACATAGTTACAAATTTTTTTCTTGTGAGGAAAACTTCTTTAAGATCTGAGCAACTTATTAACTAATAGTCACCACATCCCCAGGATTTAGGATTCGTAATCTTTGATTGGAATTATCTGGATGGCTCTCAGTTTTTTCCCCCATCATCATGACAGGAAGTGGGCAAAATGGTGTTTAGATTGTTTTCGACAAATAATTTTGGAGCGACGGCCATTATTCGGGTGGAGGATACAGCAGTGAAAAAAACAAGACAAAAACTGTGCCCTCTTGGAGCGGACATTTTAAGCTCCAAGATAAGGAAATAAATAAGGAAAATAGGTATCATTCAAGATCACAGTAAGTGCTGTCCGCTTAGTGGCATCGGTGTAGTTCATCTGTGATGTTGGACACATGTTACTTTTTAAACATTTTTAAAAATGTTTATTTATTTTTGAGAGAGGCAGAGACAGAGCAGGAGTGGGGGAGGGGCAGAGAGAGGGAGACACAGAATCCGAAGCAGGCTCCAGGCTCTGAGCTGTCAGCACAGAGCCTGACATGGGGTTAGAACCCACTAACCACGAGATCATGACCTGAGCCGAAGTCAGACCCTTAACTGACTGAGCCCCCCAGGTGCCCCTTGTCTTTTTTTATTTTTTAGCAAAGCAGATGCTGACCACAATTCCTGTCTTTGTTCAGTTTGGACTAACAGATACGTGCTGAGCACCGGAGGAACATTGGTGAAGAGCACATTTCCTGGCCCTCAGGAGGAGCAAGCCCACAAGTAAATCATTTCAATATAACTTGCTCGGCCCTTCCTAGAGGTAACTCTAACACCGATGTTTTCTGGAAACTGCTGAGGTTCCTCTAGAAGGAGAGTAGGGAGCGTCCAGGAAAGAGGCACGGAGGACATTCCGGGTGGCTAGGAGCGGTCTGAGCCAAGGCCAGGGCCGGCATCTGCGCCAGAGGAAAGCCGGGAGTAGAGATGAGAAGCTCTCTGATATTCACGGATCACAAAAGGTGAAGTGGATATCGCCACAGGATGGGAAATTAAGATTTCAAACGCCTTTCTATAGTAAATCCAAAGTTCAGCACGCCCCAGTTTTTACTTTCATAGAACTCTGTGACAGATAAGTATAAGGCAAAAATAAAACCATCTCTCTCTTTTTATAGTGAGGGACTTTATTTTTTTAATGATTTTTATTCATTTTGAGAGAGAGAATTCTAGCAGGCTCTGCACTATCAACGCAGAGCCCAATGGGGGGCTCGAACCTACACACCTCAAGATCATGACCTTCACCAATGAGATCACGCTCAACCAACTGAGCCTCCCAGGCGCCCCTAAACTATCTCTTCTTCACTCCCACTGAAATCTTTTCCCTTTTCAAAATCTTTTAAAGAAAATTCCCCTTGACTATGGAATCCATTCTATTGATTTAAGAAAAGATCTCTCCTAAAGAAAGAAAAACCATCTTTGATCTCATTTGACAAAAAGAACTAATCAAACAATACAGTCTATGAGGGGCCGAGGAAAAAAAAAGAAGCAAGCTTCTTTGAAAATGCTTTATTTAAATGCTGAAAACTAACACAAAACAGCTTGAAATGTAGTAAGCTCTGCCGAATAAGTGAAACCACATGTTGATCTGACATGAGTTTCTAAGACACAATTAAAGGTCACTTCGTGTGCACACATCTATTCTGCACAGTGAGGCTTGAATTTGTTGCCGGTGTTTTGAGCCACTGTGGGGCAGGTACCCCAATCGGGTCCAGTCCATTAGGTGCTCCAAAACCGGGGTGAAGGTAATACACACACCACAGACCCCCCCCGGCCTGAAATCTAACCATCCCTGCAAACCCCAGCCCTGAAGTTCTGGGAGACAAGAACTAAATGCATTTGGCAATCCTTGCTAATTCAGAGCCAAGAGCCCTCCCACGGAAGTGGTGGCTTTACTCAAAAATGAAAACACAGCTTCCTTTCTCCTCTGCCCACCTTTACCTTCTCCAGGCCCCCGGGTCCCCAGAGAGAAGATTCGGTGCTCCCCTTGGGAGCCAGGGGCGTTCCAGCCCCCGGAGGTGCATGTGAAATGATCTCCAGGCAGCTGGCAGGTTTCCGTTCAAGAGTCTTTCATGGAAAGACAGGGTAGTTGGAAAGTGACTTTTTAAAACGCTCTTCCCGCCCCCGCCCCCACCCGCCACCCCCTCCGCCGTCTCCTCTTTCCACGTCCCTTTAAGAAAGGATGTGTGCAAGGAAGACTTCAAAGTGGTTCTTTCAAAAGGGAAATCACATCTAGAAGGCTTTTTTTTTTTCAGAATGAGAAACAAATTATTTGATTTGAAAGAGAAGTAAATCTTCAGAGCAATGAGGGAGGATCAAAGAGTAAGTGCGTGTGAACTTAAGAAGTGACCCTTTCCAGTGGAACGTGACTTTACTCTTTCCACGCACTCAACGCGTTTTGGAGACAGTGAGCTTGTTAGAGAATCAAAATAAAGAAGCTAGTCTGCGTTCCAGAAAATCACGTGATCTCTCTCTCTCTCTCTCTCTCTCTCTCTCTCTCTGTCCCCCCCCCCCCCCCCCCCCCCCCAGCCAGGCTATGTGCCCCAATGTCTACACAGTCACCGTGGCTCCTACAGCGTGTTGCGAGGTGCAGGTCTTTGCAAACTTGGGGGAAATTCGTGGGTGGGGGAGACAGAAACCGGCTGAGAACCAGGCCACCCGAGAGAGCAGCTGAGTCCCCGGGGTCCCCCCGCCCTCCGCCACCCAGCCCACGCCCTCCGCCCCCGCCCTCGCCCTCCGCGCTGCAGCCCTGCACTCTCCCCGCCTCCTGCTCCCCGGACCGGCAGGTGAGCCCACCCTGCTGCGGAAAGTTCAGGAATCTTGGCGGTTTTTATTTATTTTTGTATTTTTCATTATTCAAGCCCTACCTAAATACCTCCTTCTTGTCAAAAAAAAAAAAAGTAAAATCTCAAATTCGAATACCCCCTCCCCCCGCCCCGCCCCAAAAACCTCGTTTCTGTTAGTGGTGAAATCATCCGCTAAGTCTATTTTCCTCTCTTAACTTCTAGCTTCCTGATTTCCCCTCCACACCAAGTGCGATTCTCAATATACCTTAAGGCTTTATAAATGTAGATATTCTCTATCAATATAAATAGAAGAAGGAATTAGCACACTTAAAAGCAGAACAGTTTGACATAAATAAAAAAACAACCAAAAAAAAAAACCCAATATCAATTCTTGGTTCTTGTAAAAAGTCCAATAGAATTAAGACAGATCTTTGGCTGGAATGGGTAAGAAAAAGAGAAGGAAAGTCCTCACAATAACATCAAGAATAGAAAAAAATGTAATTACACTCCGAGAAGGCTTTTTATGTTTCGTTTGGCTTGAAAATCTACCTTTATGGGGGGAGGGGCGCGGAATGAACACATGAGCCCAGTTAGGTGTTCTGTTTACAGGGCCAAGTATTTCTTTTCTTTACCCACTTGTTGGATGTAGTATCTGTGAAATGCTCACTGTAGGAAATGGGGGGGGGGGCAGAGAAAACACTGTTACCTTTCTCAAGAACTTGGATATTCTTAGGAGACAAGAAGAAACCAAGAGTCTAGAATTTCATATATAAAAATAATTTCAAGCTTTCAGAAGCTTCTGTAGTAGGTAAGTCATGATATTGGTGAGATGAGTTTTCTCAAGAATTACTGATGTTTGATATATTTTGAGACACTTCTTATTTAATCCGATCCAGGCTGAAGAAAGTCACTACATTAGTTTCTTATCAGATAACCTGAAAGGGAACGCAAAAACTGTGGCCAGGCTTTGCTGAGGGCTTAGTCTGTGCCCGACATGATATTAGAGGATCTGGCCCTCATAATGATGCTGAGGGCTTGATACCATCATTACCCCCATTTTATGGATGGCAAAACTGAGGTATGAAAGGTTGCCCAGGGTCACACAGCTTTGAGTGGCTAAATGGGGATCCGGGTGGAGAAAGCCTATGACTGCTCAGGGTAGGAAAGACTGTACATTACTCCATACGAGAATCCAGAGATTTCTTCCCTTATTATACTTTAACTGGGAACCTCAGAATTTCATCGAGATGCTGTACAGTTTTACATAGCTGGCCCTTAGCAAGAGTGGGTGTTTAAGGTCGGAAAAACATCACAGGCCCTCAGGAAAGATGACTACAGGATTTTAGGAAACTTAGGGGAGGTCTACCTGACCGGAAGTTTAGGGAATAAGACTAGAAAGCCCTTACTCAGCCCAGAGCTGCCACTTCAGAAACGTCCCTACAAGTCATCCGTCCATTATTGTTAACGATTATTCCACCTCTCCCTCCTCTTAATTGAAAGAAAATTCCTTTTCCTCTTTCTCTTTCTTTTCTCCCGCCCCCTCCCCCACCCCGAACTGGACTGACAACTGGTTAATCCATTCAGAAGACCTGATTGGCTGTGAATGCCGCATTTGCATCCCAAAGGAGAAGAATGCTCGGTGCGGCAGCTGTTCAGGGTAGGTGTGGAGAAAGGTTCTGGAGGCTCTGGATCCTTCCAGGCTCAGCCCCCACGCCCCCACCCCCATCCCTCTCCACCTCTGGAAGCTGTTTGCACCTCACTGCTGCCGGCCCGTCCCCACCTCCAGGCTGGGGTCTGCGGGGTCCTGGGCCCAGAATCACTGAGCTTTGCTAAAGGGAATATCCCAGAAGGGCAGAATTCTAGTTCTCCAAGCGTTGTGTGCGGTTGTGAACCCCTCCGAGCTGGAATCCGGGCCTTCTCTTTTGTATAAAGACATTCATTAAATACCTGCTCCTCCATGAGGAATTTTTCCAATATTCTAGTAACAGAAAACAGAAAAGACACTTGGAGAATGTCATTTCAAGTTTAATTTACAGAGTGATTGAATTAACTGTTTTCTTTCTTTTTTTCCCTTCTCCCTTCTTTTTCTCTTTCCCCCCTTCCTTCTTTCCTTTCTTTCTTTCCTTCTTTCTCTCTTTCTCTTTCTTTCTCTTCCTTCCTTCCTTCCTTCCTTCCTTCCTTCCTTCCTTCCTTCCTTCCTTTCTTTCTTTCTTTCTATTCTTCTCTTCTCTTCTCTTCTCTTCTCTTCTCTTCTCTTCTCTTCTCTTCTCTTCCTTTGTTTCTTTCCCATTTTGCTCCTGCAAGATGCTAGGTATGTGTATTGTTACCTGGTTCAGAACCAACTGCCATTCTGCAGGGAGGCTCATTCTTTGAAAGGCCCCTAATTGCTTTCTGTTGAAGGGCGTGTATGTCCCTTTTGATGTGATAAGAAAAACACCAACCATTTTCCTTTCTTGAAACCATACCTCCCCTCCCCTGCCTTTTAAAATGAACTTTTCTGTGAGCAGGGAGGGAAAAAAAAATAAAAGAACCCACCTGCATTTATTTCATACGTTCTGTAGAGTTTGGGAGTAGACGTGTTGTAATAACTCATAAAGTTTTCTCTTTATTTTGTGGTTTTGAGTGAATTTGGTGCCTTTAGCTACTTCAGAAATCCTTCTAGGGGTAGAAAGATGCTTTCGGCTGACCTTCCCAAATCCTTTATAATAACGTGAGCTGTGTTGTCAATGTGAAATCAATCAAGAAGCAGGAATGCATTAGCTTACCGCCTGTGTTTTATAGGTTCCCCTTCTCAGCCTTGTTATTTTCAGAGAACACACATTGAGCAACTTGTTTCTGAATTAAAGTATTGCTCAATCTGCTTGCTTTCTTAAGAATTACATTAAACCACTAAACTAGGTACGTATGGGATCCCGGGTTTGAACCAGGCAGTCGTGAACTTTTAAAGTTTAGTCCGCCGAGATGAGTCAGTGTGATGGATTTATTAATTAGTAAAAGCCGTCCTCTGAAATTACCCCGCATTAATCACAATTCATGAAAAATATATTCAATTAGTTTCAAGATACGGATTTGACAAACTATCCCTTCTTCAGAGACCACAGTCAATTTTATTATCTCTGGCTGGATAAATCATTCGTGTTCAGCCTGAAATGATGGGTGGTTGGGGGAATTCCCAAAAGGACGAGGGACCCGCTCTGGCAAAGCTGAAAGCCCATGCAGTACGGAGACAGGGAAGCTGGGAGAAGCAGGAAATGAGATCCTGACAGTTCTGGATCTGCTGGTATGTGCCGCCACTTGTATTGAAGGAATCGACTTGCATTGGGTTTTTCTGAGTCAAAGGCTGGTGAAAATATACAAACCCACAGAGGCAGGAAACCCCGGCTGCCTGAACCCCACCTCTTGGTTAAGGGTGGCCGATGCCTGTCCAGGGCCAAAATACACAGACCCACTGGTGAAAAGGTGGACTGACGAGGCACCTGGTCTCTGGAATGTCCTCCTCTGTGTGATCCAAACCCTGTGCCTGCAAAAACTGTACACATTATAAAACTTAAAATCTCATCTCCCAATGGACCCACTCTACAGATGAGGAAACAGAGGTCCTAGAGGATCAGTGCAAAAGGATACGGCAAATTCAGGACCAAATTCCAAAGACCCTGAGGCAAGTGAAAGAGCTTTCCTCAGCCTGAACTTCCCTTCATATAATGAAAGAGCTGGAATAAACAAAATTGTGTGATTTCCAATTCTCAAGTGCTGTGGCTTTAGTATTTTGATTTCAGGTCAACTTTCTCAAGAACTTCACTGAGCCGGAGTATTTATATGTGTATAAACATATCTAAAAATACATATATATATATATATATATATATATATACATGAAAATATTCACTTCAACTTAAAGCTCTATAGAAATAAAGCTTAAATGATTTGCATACGACAGAATTTTTAAAACCTATTTCTCATGTGTCCACTTCCTATTGCTACATGTGGGTTTTTTGACCTACTGACTATAGAAGAAAAAAAGGGAAGCCGGATGTTTCTGCACATTTTGAATTCTCCATTTTGGAGATAAAATGAAAATGATGAGAGAAATATGGGGAAAGAGCGAGTCTTCTAAAAACCCACCTAGTTCTCGTAGTACAAAGATTGAACTATCTAGATCTTCTTAGAAAAGAAAGTGCCGCCACACGGATCAGTCCAAGTAGCAAAACAGTGAATTTTAGTGAATTCATCTCCTCAAGATAGTTCCCGGTCAGTGGCGTGTGCTCCCTGAGTTAACTTGTGAGCCGAGAGATTAATCAGAAATGCGGTTCGGAGCAGGATTCAGGGAGATTTTTAAAAAGAGGCAGCCGATGCCCATAGATCATGTTATTGGAGGAACTCTTTCCCTTTCTTGACAGGCTAGACATTTTATAAAATAAAGTGCAGAACCCTGTCCAGTATTGATGGGCTCTCAAGTACTTTGGATTATTAAGAGACAGAAAGAGAAAGAGAGAGCACTGTGTCACAGACTGGGAAAATCGTGCCTGCACAGGCACTGGAAAACAAAGGAAGCTTCCATATTTAGAAGCAGGAGTGTTTGGAAAGACAACTGCTGGGGATAAATTTACTGCTTCCTTAGCTTTGAAACCCTGAGCTCCCGATCGCTCCCCCCACCCGTGGCCGCCTTCAGTTCTGCACCTGAGGAAGTGCAATCGGAGGCTGAGCCTGCCCTCCGCCCAAACTGCCCGGCCTCAGGGACCCTCAGCCTGCTTCCAAAAGGAAAGCGTGTTTTGTGGGCGTTCAGCCGCCGCCTGTGAGCAAAATACGGTAGCGAGGAACGCTACCTTTTAGGATGAACTTACAGAGCAACTGAACTTGGCTGAACTTTTTCTTTTTTTCTTTCATTCTGAAGGCCTCTGGGGAAGTTGATAAAGTTATGATTTATCGTTTAGCAAGGGACATTCCAAAACAGCACTTTGTTTAATTTTACTTTTTTTTTTTTTCTAAAGACAAGTAAAGGTCATAGAGACCAACTCAACTTCTAATCTCACTTCAGGAGGATTGTTTTTGAAAAGAGGGGTATTTAGGGGTGCCTGGCTGGCTCAGTCAGTAGAGCATATATGACTCTTGATCTTGGGGTGGTGTGGGGCATAGAGATTATGAAAGAAAGAAGGAAAAGAAAGAAAGGAAGGAAGGGAGGGAGGAAGGAAGGAAGGAAGGAAGGAAGGAAGGAAGGAAGGAAGGAAGGAAGAAAAAGAAGGAAAGAAAGAACGGGTATTTAGAAAAATTTGGAGCCTTTTATTTGTGAAGAATAATTTCAAAAATAATTTAAAGTCTATGATCATATCTCCATGCATTCTAAGTGTTACAAAAAAAGTCACTCTGTCGCACAAGGTTTAAGAAAGAAACATGGGTTTCATAAGGGACATCCAGAACTAATCAGTAGGCATCATCAAACATATGTAAAGACACATTAAGGAAACAGGGTGGTAAGTTTCCAAGTAGAAACCCCAGAATCCTAAAACCAAATTCTCAATTCTGGTCCACAGCTTCCTAGATGCCTGAGCTACATTTTTTTGTTTAAATTGAATCTTTAGCAACCAGCTGAGGCTTCTGTTTCCTTCAAGTATGGGACAATCCTAGTTACTTCCTCCAACTCCTTCCCTTCCGTGGGCCCAGAGGGCAAAAAAAAAATCCCCCCCGTATAAACACTGATACCAAGAGAGAGCCACTGCTTTTTCCCCAGCCTTGGGCAGGCCTTTTCTCAATTTTCGTATGTATCAGTTCCCCCCTCCCCCACCGCTACTAAAGCAGGTCTTCCTAACGGCGGCTTTGCAAACCCTCGCTTGGCTGAAAGATCCACCTTCTGCAAAACAGAAATGGCATTTTAAGAATTTTACTTTGCTGATAAACACATCTAAAGAGAGTGATAGCTCTTGGGATTCTCATTCCCAACTTAATCTTAAATTGAAAGTTTAGAAGTGCAGTAAACCTGAAGTGCTCTTAAAAAAAAAACGAAACCCTGAACGCTTTAAGGATCCATGTCCAAATTACCCTATAAAGAATGCCTTAAAAATAAAACATTCAGAGATTCATTACAGAGGCTCTCTTGAGAGCTATGTAACGTTGGCAGGAATGATCCTGACCACAGAAGCGAATTTGCCTCCGTTTGAGAACTCACAGTTAAAGAAGCAAATGGAAAAAAAAAATCTGGGTGAAAAGTGTTTAAACATTGGCTGCGCTGAAAATAAAACCAAAGAGATGCAAGAACTGTTTGCTGGGTGCAGTGGGAAAGTTTACCCAAATGACAAGCTGTTATGTGCGATGCTCCAATGACACTCTCAAGTCTATTTCCTTAGATCAAAAGGGGCAGATCGAAGCCCAACACTTATATCTATGCTGGTTGGTCACGGTCCCCTTTTCCCGGAGTAATTATATGCTGCATCCATGAAGCAATGGGGCTAATACCTTAATGCTCAGAGTACAAAGACGAGCAGGGTCATATGACACTGCTAAATTTAGAAAAGGGCTCTGTTTTCTGTTTTGCTCAACCCTTACACTTTTCTGCTCTGCAGAAAGAGGAGTTTCAAATGCACACTGATCTTTCTCATGTAGTGAATGAACCCAACGAGCACCTGTTTTCAACCGCGAAATACATTTTTTTTAAAAGGGAAGGAGAAGCCTGAGTACTCTTAATTCATCATAGGAGGTATACGTTTTTCCCCCCTGTGTTCTTCAAAAGAACATACCCAGAGAGGTACAGTGATGATATTTACAAAAGGTTATAAATGTCAAGGCGTACGTTAAACTAAACAAAACAACAATGGGAAGGATGATGATATTCCAAGGCAATTCAGATGAAAATTCTTCCCCAAACGACACACAAATAACTAATGAGCCTTGGGGAAAGCTGGCTCATGCAACTCTGCAAAGTGATTGTAAAAGAAAATTAACTCCAACTGGGAAAATAGTTTATTAGTTACAGAAATAGGTGCAACTCCTTTTTCATAAAATGCCTCAAAACACTAGTTTCAAACGTGGACAGTTTTTCTTTTAAATTAAATGTCAAAAACCTCAGTTGAGTACAAGAAGCCCAGTGTCCTTGGGCGGACGCTTGCTGACTATGACCGTTCTCTCTGTGGGCGTCCTCCAAACATTCCCCGCGCGTCAAAAACTGGACTGATTGAATTTGGGGACTGTATCATGTTTGGTCTGAAAATTAGGTTCAGTCTCCCATATGCACAGAATTCATTCATTTATTTATTCCGTGTTTATGGAGATTTGCCTCCTAAAAATGATAACTGCCAATTTGCATGTCCGAGATAGAGACAGGACAGGCGCTATGGATTTTAACGTAGCATCATTGTGACAGAATGATGTAGAGTTAAAAAAAAAAAAAACCACTCCAAGTTAACCATGGTAATATTACATCGACATTGCTATTTTAGTTAAGAAAAGGATCATGCAAGTTCCCCTTGTTTTTGTATGATTATAGTTTTCCATCTAGCTTTCTTAGATCATTTGTTGTTGTTTTATAGAATTTTTAAAATTTCCTTCTTTTTAAAAAAATTTTTTTTTAACATTTTATTTATTCTTGAGAAACAGAGAGAGACAGGGCATGTGCAGGGGAGGGGCGGAATCTGAAGCAGGGTCCAGGCTCTGAGCTGTCAGCACAGAGCCCGATACGGGTCTTGAACCCACAAACTACGAGATCACGACCTGAGCTGAAGTCGGACACTTAACTTGACTAAGTCATTCAGGTGCCCCTTCCTTTTTTTAAATTAAGTAATTTCTATAGCTCATGTGGGGCTCAAACTCACGATTCCGAGATCAAGGGTTGCATGCTCTTCCCGCTGAGCCAGCCATGTGCCCCTGTTTTAAATAATTTTTTTTTACATTTATTTATTTTTAAGAGACAGAGAGAGACAGTGCGAGCAGGGAAGGGTCAGAGAGAGAGGGAGGCACAGAATCTGAAGCAGGCTCCAGGCTCTTAGCTAGCGGTTAGCACAGAGCCTGATGCGGGACTCAAACCCACGGGCCATGAGATCATGACCTGAGCTGAAGCCGGACGCTCAACCGACTGAGCCACCCTGGTGCCCCTGTGCCCCTGTTTTATAGAATTTCTATTGCCGTTTATGAGCAGAGACTCTTTGTAGCTTTAACTAATTCTTTCATTTATTCATCTTTTGTTCAACAATTACTATTCAGTGATATTGATCTATATGCCCAGGGATCCTAGAATTTCGATTACATGAACTAGCCAAAAGTTCCAAAACATATGTATTTAAACACTCAGTCTTTTGGAAATAGATAATATGTAAGACACACCTTTCCATTGCCGTGGAATTGGGGTGACGGTACCATAGTTAATCGATTCTAATGCTCACGTTAGTTTTTAGCACTTTAACGTAACCGAAATTAGTGTGCGTTTTGCCATCGATGGTATCTTGCAGTTTTGGATGGGAAGCATCTCTTTCTTCCTTAAGAGTTTGTAAAATAACAGAGCATCTTATGAGCTGATATTTAAGAATTTGACAAAATACGGTAACCAGCCCCTTTAGTTCTTTGAATTCTTTTGACATCGTTGCTCAAGTATTTCTTCAAGCGAGATGGGCATTCATAGGATTAGTAACACTGATGGAAATTGCACCCCTCCTGCAAATTGGCAGTTGTGCAAATTCCCTAATATTTACTCCTCACCGAGCCCTACAAGGGTAATACTGTTGTCATCCTGTTTGTAGAGATGGAGATACAAGAACCTCAACACCGCCCACACTTGCCTCCCCCTCACCCTGGCCCGGCGTCGGGGACCAACATTCAGACCCAGGGAGTCTGGCATTAGACCCGGTACTGGTAAAAGGATACCCTGTTGCCTTGATAGGATTTGGTACAATTTGTAAAAATGAGCTCGTGTGCTCTTTGATGGATGTCAGCCTCTCCCTCGTAGGTCAGCCCCAGACGGGCACGGAACACGGTTCTCCCGTTCACAACCGTATACCACGGCCTGGACCAGAACCGGTCTGTGCCTCCTCTCAGCGGGAGCCCCGCAAACACATGACCGGTCAGATGCCGTTTTAGATGCTGGTGGTCCACCTGCAAGGGTCTGTCTTCATGGGCAACAGTCTTTGCATAAACACGTCAAAATTTAAAGCGAGCGAGGTCACCTTAGTTGAATGAACACAGTGAGGCCCTGGAAAAGTGGTGAGTGCAAAACTAGCCAGTTCCCGAGCTACTTCGTGTTTGGCTTTTAAAGTACTTTGTTTGGACTAAGAGTCTTGGTTTTCTTTGTTTTCTTTTGTCTTATATCAATAGTAAAACCGAGTGTAAAGACCCACCAATGGGCAGCAAGACAGGGCAGCCCACAGCTGTGCGTAGGCTGCATGGGCAAACCGGCCAGCCATTCCTGACGTGTCCTGGGGAAGCCACCAAGCTGACAGTTGTCCAGGGGAGCCTGGAGTGCCACTTCCCATTAGGGTCTGCTTGAAATTAACATTCCTCCCTTTAATACAAAATGTCCACTGGGGCGCCTGGGTGGCTCAGTCTGTTAAGCGTCTGACTTGGGCTCAGGTCATGATCTCACCGTGTGTGAGTTCAAGCCCCCCATTGGGCTCTGCACTACAGCTCAGAGCCTGCTTAGGATCCCTTCTCTCTCCTCCACTCTCTCTCTGCCCCTCCCCCACATGTGCTTGTGCGCACCCTCTCTCAAAATAAATAAACAGCAACAATGAAAAAAGAATGACTTAAAACGCACAATTTGAAGTTTGCAGAATACAGGTACATTTCATCTTATGATCAAGGTAGCTTAAAAAGTATAAAAGATAGCAAAGTTGGGCTCCCACATCAACCAATCTCCCTCTGTGTAAGGGGAAGCCAGCTGAGCCACATTCCAATGGTACACGATTATTTGCATTCTAACCGGAGATGCAGAATACTGAAAAAATGTAAATTGGGGTCATTTTAAGTTAGAAATGTGCCTGAAGTTTTATTATTAACTAATTTCCTCTGAAATGCTGTGTCATAGCGATTACATTTCACTGTTCCTAATTACTCTTACTTTACTTTTTATAATGCACCTAATATGTGTAGGGTGCATTCTTTCTTTGCTGGAAAGCATGATAAACAGGACTGGAGATCTGCTCTTGACTTTACATTAAATGTAAGTCTTAGGTATCTTCCAGGTACAAAAGACTGCACTGAGTCCTTTAGCTCAAGAGTCAGAAAACTTAAAAGTCAGACAGCACACATTTTAGTCTCTGAGAACCATTCAAGTCTGGCTCAGCCACCACCGCCAAGTCAGGAGAAAGCAGCCATAGATAATTCCAAATGAACAGGCACAACTGTGTTCCAATAAAACTTTATTTAGAAAAACAGGCACCTGCCCAGATTTGCCTCTGGTGGTAGATTGCCAAGACCCTCTTTAGACGTACTTGGTCATTCAGTGGTCACAGCCCGCCCTTGAGGGTCAGTAGCATCCTCCCATTCTACTGCATTACCAGGGCGATTTGCGGAGTGGACGGAGCAAGCTCCTAGTCCAGCTCCCAGCTCCAAAATTCCACTTAACATATTGTCCTCGGATAGAGAACATATCAGATATTAAACTGATAAGAACAAATACTACACTTGATCTTAGCCAAAAGGCCGAGAAGCAATGCATTCTCCCATTCTAGAAGGGGAAGCTTAAGCTGGACAGAAGGTAAGTCGCTTAGCCAGTGACTGTGAAAATGGATGTCTGAATGGTTGTTTTCCCTGTTACAGAAATGAGCACGGCCTGCTAACTCTAACACCAGTGGTGCAGACTCTAGAGCCAGAGTGGTGGGGTTCAGGTGCGGACTCCTTCATTTACTGCTGGTGAGAGCTTCAGCCAAGGACAAGAGTCATCCGGCCTCATCTCTTCGTCTATGAGACAGGATCAGCGTGGGCCTCATCTTTGTAAGGTGTCAAGGACTCAAGGGAAAGGAGCCTAGTGCACAGTCATTGAGTGCTCCCTCTTCTGATTACAAGGCACGTCTGGACGCATTATGGGGGTGTTTGCGAGTAAAAGAAGGGTCGGCAGAGAAGCATCCTCCACAGAGGCACATCAGAAGAGAAGTGAGAGAGAGGTCGGTGGGGCTCGATGCAGTGGGCGGGGCAATGCTTGCCCAGTCCTTCCCCGAGGCTCCCTGGCCTCTCACCACTCGCCTCTTTTACCCCAGGCGGGTCTGTGGTTTGATCTAACGCTGAGTTTGGATGGAGCATTGGTTGGGTTAGCTCAGCCCCCGCTGGTCACCTGCTTTCTTGGGAGCCAGCCAAGAGCACGTGTTGTCAGAGCTTTTGATTGACAGCTTCAAGCCAATGTCCTGCCCTTGGGCTGCCTGTCTCTGTGGGATCCTGCTGGCCAGCCTGGGGTTCAGTACCAAGAACCTCACTGCTTCACTAGGGCTGGTTTGCCTGGTCTCCATGTGTTTCATCCTTGCTTTTCCTTCCTTTTTTGTCCTTTGGGTCAGGACCATACTGCCGAGGTCCTTGGCACTTTGGAGCTCTCTTGCGTCCAAAAGGACACCACATTCCCTGCCCGGGTGACCTCAGCCATCCCCTTGGCTTTACGTCCTGTCTACCTGCAGACTCCCCCACGCCCCCCAAGCCCAGCCCTTGAGCCCAGCCCTCAGCCTGGTTTATCCATCTGCCACCTTAGACAAAACCACTTCCCCACCAGGCTCTCCATTTCTTCAGAGCAGCGTTCCCACCCGAAGCGTGTGTAAGGTAATTGGTTGATAGTTATTTGTTCGCCTTCATGAGAACCTAGTGATGCATTGGCGGAGACTTACTTCTATTCACCGTGTCCTGAACAGTGCCAGGAACAGGGAAAGCCCTCAAAAACATACCTGTTGAATGAATGAATGAATGAGTGAATGAAGCAGGGCACGCAGGCCAGATGGGGTGGTCCTGAACTAAAGAGTCCATGTTCCATCTAAAGGGGCACCTCATACTAATTCCCTCACGGAGCTCACAGGGAATTGAGGAATGTCGTGTAACTTTTCTTTCTTTCTTCTTTCCTTCCTTCCTTTCTTTTCTTTTCTCTTCTTTTCTTTTTTCAGAGAATGAGAGAGAGACAGGCTTTCAGGCCTGATCTATCTTTCCATTTCAATAATTATTTTCTTATCAGGTTATCTCTCTATATTCAAATTTCCTTGCTGGCCCAAAAAATGTATTTTTTAAGTTTTGTTTATTTTTGAGAGAGAAGGATAGACAGAGAGTGAGTGGGGGAGGGGCAAAGAGAGAGGGAGACACAGAATCTGAAGCAGCTCCAGGCTCTGAGCTGTCAGCACAGAGCTGATGCGGGCCTCGAACTCATGAACTGTGAGATCATGACCTGAGCCGAAGTCAGATGCCTAACTCACTGAGCCACCCTGGTGCCGTCCAAATAATGTCTTTTGCAGCTGGCTTACCCAAACCAAGGTGCCATCCAGGCCTGGGCACAGAATTAGGTTATTATGTCATTCGGTCTTTTCTAGTGTAGCTCCTGCCTTTCTCTGTGCCTCGTTAAATAAGCCAGGCCAATTGTCCTGTAGTGTCTTTTTTGGGGGGGATTTGTATGTCTGTTTCCACATTCTCCAGGATTTGGGATGTTAAAAAGTAATTCATAGAAAGTGAAACCAGACACCCACACCTACATACCCCCACACGCACACAAACACACACACACGAAATCCCTGTGAAGACCAATGCCCCCCGTCAGCAAGCTGTAGTCAGCCACCAGCACCCAACCTGCAATGTTGGGCCAGATTCCCTGTAGCAGGAATACGTAGCCACTGAGAGACTCCCGGGAAGTGAGTGGCGGGAATTGTGTTCTAGAAGAATGACGTTAGGGGAGCCTGGGGGGCTCAGTCGGTTAAGCGTCCAACTTCAGCTCAGGTCATGATCTCGAGGTTTGTGAGTTCGAGCCCCACATCAGGCTCTGTGCTGACAGCTCAGAGCCTGGAGCCTGCTTCGATTCTGTGTCTCCCTCTCTCTCTCCTCCCCCACTCACCCTCTGTCTCTGTCTCTCAAAAATAAAATAAAAACATAAAAACATTTACAGGAAAATGACCTTTGTGGCAAGAAAGGAATAGAAAAGATCGATGGGGTCGAAGACTGGGTAGGTGATGAGTTAGGAGGCCAGCGTGGGGCCCCAGAAAACCTGAGGCCCCGTAACCCAGAGCATGAACTCTGGGCCCATAACGCCTGGGTTCAAACCTCCAGCTCACTGCTTAGCTCTGTGAGCATGGGAAAGGCCCTAGAGCTCTGTTCTCCCTGTGTGACATGGGAACACTGTAGCGCCTACTTGACACAGTAGCTCGGAGGACTCAGTGAGCAAATGGCTGTAATGTACATAGAACAGTGCTCAGCACACAGTAGGTTCTATGTGAGTGTTTGCTTTGATCATTTCCCCCAGCTTAACTGAGGTACAATTGACAAATAAGCTGGTAAGATGCTTAAGGTATAGAAAGGACTGGCTTGCTATTGTATACACTGTTAAATGATTACCATCATCAAGATGACGCCTTCATCACCTCGGTGACCTATTATGTATAAGTGAGAAGCCTTAAGCTCTACGCTCTTAGTGGGGCACCTGGGTGGCCTGAAGTTAAGCATCCAACTTCAGCTCAAGTCATGATCTCGAGGTTCATGAGTTCGAGCCCCACATCGGGCTCTGTGCTGACAGCATGGAACCTGCTTGGGATTCTCTCTTTCTGTTTCTCTCTCTCTCTGCCCTTCCTCCACTTGTCCATGCTCTCTCTCTCTCAAAATAAATATAACAAACTTAAAAAAACTACTCTTTCAGTAAATTTCAAGCGTAGACAGTAATATGGTATATTAACTATAGTCACCATGCTGGCCCTTAGATCTTCAGAACTTACTCCTCTTCTTTTTTTTTTTTTTTAAAGAATTTTTTTAATGTTTTATTTATTTTTGATACAGAGAGAGACAGCATGAGAGGGGGAGGGTCAGAGAGAGAAGGAGACACAGAACCAGAAGCAGGCTCCAGGCTCTGAGCTAGCTGTCAGCACAGAGCCCGACACGGGGCTCGAACCCACGAACGTGAGATCTGACCTGAGCCGAAGTCGGAGGCTTAGCCGACTGAGCCACCCAGGCGCCCCAGAACTTACTCCTCTTCTAACCGAATGATGTTCCCTTTGACTTGCATCTCCTCATTCTGCTCCCACCCTAAGCAGCCCCAGTCCCCGCCCCTGATAACCATCATTCAACTCTCTGCTTCTGTGAGTTCAACTTAAAAAAAAAAAAAAAGTGTGCACGCAGGTGACGCCGTATAGTATGTATCTCCCTTTGTCTGGCTTATTTCACTCGGCACAAAGCCCTCCAGCTCCATCCACGCTGTTGCCCGTGGCAGGATTCCCTTCTTCTTTATGACTGAATGATATTTCAGAGCATGAATATCCCAGAATACCCCATTATTACGGTGGAAATATATGTATTCCATGGCATATACTCTAATATAATATCTCCATCATGTATCATTCACTTTCCCTGCATCCATTTCTTCCCTGACGGCTACTTGGGTGTTTGCATATCTTGTCTTCCGTGACCTAGAAAGTGCCGGTATTTCTTCCAGTGATTCCATTTCCTACGGGCGCTATCGTGATCAGGACAGACGGACAACTCGCCCCGGTCCGTGTACCTAACTGGTTCCAGAAGCCGGACTTTCTGACTCCCATTTACTCCTCTTTCCATTCAAGGCTATGTATGGAAAATAAAATTACCCAAAGCAAAAAAAAAAAAAAAAAAAAAAAAGATAAAGAAACAAGCTGAATATTTGTATCAACTTAACTCCGTTTCAGCTGTAATCTGGGACATCAAGATTTTGTCAGATGTATTCAGGTTTCGTAGAAACCTTCACTTGTTTTTAAACTTCATCTACCAGCTGGAGAAAATGGCAGCAGCACGGAAAAAAAGAAACACACCGCAAGAACGATATTGTTGCCAGATTTATATTTCAGTTATAAATTTAACTGAAATATTTTTATAGATTTTCTAATAATACAAGTAAAGCGTGATCATTGCAGAAAATGTTTAAAACAGGAAACAGTGCAAACCAGAAAGTAAACATCACGCACACCTGTACGCATCCCGGCTACGGACCCGAGCGGTGTGGGTGCACACTGTTTCAGTAGTTTACGGTCGTATGAAAATATCCTTTGTTTTATATCGCTCTCTGTTTTCTCTGTTTGTGGCAGGTGCTGGTGGCTGTTTACACAACACTGTGCTGTTCCTTCTTGTTCACAAACCACGACTGTCTTTGGGTATTTCACTTCAGAGTGCAGGCCAGACCCACCCTTGCCCCAGAAGGTAAAATTTGATTCATCTAACACACAGATCTGGATGTCCATTATCCTTGCCATGATCAGTTTAGAATAACATTTCTCAACCTCAGGACTTTCGACATTTGGGGCTGGAACGTTCTGTTGTTGAGGATGTCTCACAGCATCCCTGGCCTCTACCTTCTAGGTGACATAGCACCATCCCTGCGTCCCCCCAGGCTGGGGACAACAAAAAATGTCTCCACATATTGCAAATGTCCCCTGGAGAGCAAAACTCCACCTGACTGAGAACCAGTAACTCAGAAATAAGCAGGTGATACAATCCTGGTCAGTGAGCCATGTATGACTTATCAGTGTTACGCTTCTTAATGACGTCACAGTATTCCATAGTGAATAGACCATCGTTTATATAACCATTTACATCACCACTGATGAGGGTGAATTTCCTTTTTGGTTCTCTACTGTTCTAGTTAGTCATATATATGACTTTATATATTTGCACACCTGTGGAAATGAATTTATAGAATAAAGGCCTGGAAGTGGAATTTGTGACTCGGAGACTGTACCTAAGTTGACATTTTAATAGATATCACCAACATGTCTTCCAAAATGTTCCAAAAAGTCAATGCTAGTTTACCCATTAAATGACAGTATTTATTTCCATAGACCTTCACTAATTCTAGAGAGAAAACCCATTTAAAAAATGGATTAAACCCATATTTTTTTTGCATTTCAAATGTATTAAAAATGGTTATCTATTGAAAACTGGTTTTCTTAATGATAGAATAATATTCCATAGAGGTACCAAGATTTATTTATATTCCCCCAGTATGAGCATTCAGTTGATTTTTATTTTGTATTGAAAGGCTGTTTTTTTAAACGAATATAAATGCTTTTCATACCTGTGACAATTAACGGACAGACTTTTTAAAAATATTTTTTAAAAATTTGTCGCCTGTCACTGGTTTTGTAATTATTTAATCTATGTTTCTATAAAATGACATTCCTCCAAGGCAGCCTTCTCCATTAGATACAGCAGGGCCACAAAAGAGTTTTAAGTGTTTTCTTTTGTTTAGTTTTGATTTTTATTTTTTTAAATAATATCTCTGCCCACTTTTGGGGCTCAAACTGAAGACCCAAAGGTCAGGAGGCTCATGTTCCACTGACGGAGCCAGCCAGTGTCCTAGTTTCAGTATCTATTAAAATCAGAAGTATCTATTTTTTTTAATTTTTTTAATGCTTTTTATTTATTTTTGAGAGACACAGAGAGACAGTGCAATCAAGGGAGGCTCAGAGAGAGGGAGATACAGAATCCGAAGCAGGCTCCAGGCTCTGAGCTAGCTGTCAGCACAGAGCCCCATGCAGGGCTCGAACCCACGAACCGTGAGATCATGACCTGAGCCAAAGCCAGATGCTTAACCGGCTGAGCCACCCAGGCGCCCCAGAAGTATCTGTTTAAAATCTATTAAAATCAAGACCTTTTAGAGTAAAGAAAATATTTTAACATTTAATATTAATATATTTCTTTTTATGCCAATGCAGTTATAAAATATAATTTATTTTATTTTAAAGGCAAGAACTCACAGAAGTCATATTGCAGCCCTGTCCAAGTTTAGCATGTTTGTTCAAAACACATGGATCAAATCAAACACATGGTCACTTCCATGTGGAAGAAGAAGAATTAAAGCAGCAAGTTGAATCTCAGTGTGTAAAATATTGAGATAATTTTCCATCAACAGTGATCAATTTGCTTAAATTTTTTGTTTATCCAAAGCAGGCTCCACGCTCTGAGCTGTCAGCGTAGAGCCTGATGCGGGGCTCGAACTCATGAGCCGTGAGGTCATGACCTGCTCTGACGTCAGACATTTTATGGACAGAGCCACCCAGGTGCCCCAATAGTGATCAATTTTCTATTTTGAGATGTAAGTAAGGGAAGAGGAGAAATTGTTCACATCACTTTTCATAAAGAATGACAAACCTCTGGGTAGGTCTGTGATCTGCCTTCATCAACTCATTGAGAGGGAAACAAAATATACATTTTTCATTTTCGAGTTTCCCCCTCGTTTTGATTTTATTGTTTGACATCTTTTTGTCAGAAACAGGTGTGTTCAGCATTCACCTCTCCCACATGCTGTTTTGGTGTATGTTCTTCTGTTTAAATAAAAATTTATTTTACTTATTTCATTTTATTTTATTTATTTAAAATTTTTAATGTTTATTTTTGAGAGAGAGAGAGACAGAGAGACTGAGAGTGAATGGGGAAGGGGCAGAGGAGGAGGGACAGAGAGAGGGGGGGACACAAAATCCGCAGCAGGCTCCAGGCTCCGAGCTGTCAGCACAGAGCCCGACTCAGGGCTTGAACTCACAAACTGTGAGATTGTGACCTGAGCTAAAGTTGGACGCTTAACCGACTAAGCCACGCAGGTGCTCTTATTTATTCTATTTTTTTAATAGATATGTTTCATTTTTACAACTCTAGATTTATTCTAGACATTTTTGGTTTCGTTTATTTATTCACCCAACAAATTGGAGTACAAAATTAGAGTAACTTGGGGGATGCCTGGGAGGTTTAGTCCAAGCCTGAGACTCTTGATCAAGGGGTTGTGAGTTCAAGCCCCATGTTGGGTGTAGACATTACTCAGATAAGTTTAAAAAATACTTTAAAAAAAAAAGAGAAGAGAGCAACCTGATAAGAACCTTTGGAAGTGAATGAATGGTTGTGGGTAATTGAAACATCACAAAGTTGTAGGTTTCTCTTAAAACTTAAAATGGAGTTCCCAGCATCTATGTTGTTGTATTTGGACGAAGGAAACAGAGATCAAGAACAGAGCTGATGGGAAAAGGCTGGGCTGAGAAGGTTCTGGTGCCCCGCTGGCTGCTCTGTGCAGGTGACACAGTTAATGACCTACCTTCTTCCCTGGTATTAGATCACTTTCGGTTACAGTATTGTGGTGAATCATTTCCTTCCAAGGCTCAGGCTGATCTATCACACGGTTGCCTTGTCTAGATTTTAACAGTATGAGTAAAAAAGTTTCCTCATTCCAGAAATACAAAACAAATTACATAAGATATGTATTCTTTAAAATAAAATCCACATAAAAAGTGTAATAACTGGGAAGGGACATTAATGCCTGGGAACAACACATCTGTGAAAAAAAAACAAAAACATAATAAAAATGCTCGTCAAAAAAATGAGGCGTTTTCTCTTCCCTTGTCTAATCTGTAAGAGTGAAATTCTTTTCTACAGGCAGGAACGGGGCTGGGAGCAGGTAGGGGAGGGAGTCTGGGTAGATTTGCCTTTTCTGAAGCCTGGCAGAATTCACTAGGGACCGGGTGAATAAGGAAAGGTAATGGTTAGAAACTCTGGCCCTGGTATAGTACTGCCTGAATTTTTGGTGCCAACTCAATACCTCGGCTGTCCTTGAGAAACCCTATCAGTCTGTTTTTAATAGCTGGCTACATGGCTGAAATTACACTGATTACTTAGCAGAGCCTCACCTTTGATCCACTGATCTAGTTAGGGACGTGTGACAGAAGAGAGATCATTAACAAATTAAAAGAAGGAAGGGAAAAGTACAAGTTACAGAAATACAGGAAGTCTGAGGTCTGTCCGTTGTTGAAACATTTGATACTGTCTTTTAAGAGTCGCAGCGCTCTGTGGGCTTTCTTTGGATGACAGAATACTGAGCACAACAACAACAACAACAAAGGCAAACACATACGGCTCAAACTCCAGAGCGGTGGATGGACTCCAAATGAAGGAATGCTGGCTGACGGTGTTTCCACCTCCTTCTCTCTAGAGGGAGACGTGCCTTACACGGTTTCCATGTCCCATGTATGACGACGAATCCAAGCGGTATCTTTACAAGTTTTGCTCTCATTAAAAAGTCTGCCCTTTAAACTCCTTTGTTATAATTAATAGACCTTACTTTTTAGAGTGGTTGTAGGTATACGGGAAAATAGAGCCGAAAATCCACAAGGTTGCCACACGCCCCCACCCCGACCCTGACCCTCGCGTGATTTCCTCTTTATTAACCCCTTGCATGCGTGTGGTACATTCAATACAACTGATGAACCAATACCAGTACCTGATTATTAACTAACATCCATGGGTTACAGTAAGGTTCACCCTTTATATTGTACGGTTCTATAGGTTTTGAAAAACGCATTGTGATACGACTCCACGGCACACGATCATACGGAACATTTTCACTGCCCTTAAACCCCCCCCTTTATGTTCCAGCAAGCACCCGTTCTGAATTCTGTACTTTTTTTCTTTAACAAACAGAAGTCTCACATATTTATTACTGAACAAACCTACTAGCGCAGAAGCATAGTAACAGGGAAAAATCCGTTCCCTGATAAAATACGTGTATTGTTCACGTAGAAGTCATGTCCGCAGATAGGATATGAGCATGTGACCTTCATGCAGCATAAATATGTGTCTCATCTCACGTGGGATCTCTTACAAACCCAGCATGGTGCTTCTTGGAGTTGTGCTTTTATTTTGTTTTATTTTATTTTAATTATTTTTTAATATGTTTATTTTTGAGAGAGAGAGACAGACAGAGTGTGAGCAGAGGAGGGGCAGAGAGAGAAGGAGATACAGAATCCGAAGGAGGCTCCAGGCTCCGAGCTGTGAGCACAGAGCCCGACGTGGGGCTCATGAACTGCAAGATCATGACCTGAGCCGGAGTTGGACACTTAACTGACCGAGCCACCCGGGGCCCCTCTGTATTTGTACTTGATGTTGTTACTGGTTTTCATCCGAATCCTCTGGGAAATGGGACAATTCTGCTTTTGTTTCTTGGCCAGGAATAGCTTGATCCAAAAAGTCTTGTCGGAAGACATGGTAAGGGAGCCTGGGTGGCTGAGTAGGTTGAACGTCTGACTCTTGATCTCGGCTCACGTCATGATCCCCGGGGCTGTGGGATGGAGCCCCATGTCGGTCTCTGCGCTGAGCGTGGAACCTGGATAAGATTCTCTCTCTCTCCCTTCCTCTGCGGCTCTCCCCCACTCACACTCTCTCTCTAAAATTAAACATTAGGGGCGCCTGGGTGGCTCAGTCGGTTAAGCCTCCGACTTCGGCTCAGGTCAGATCTCACGTTCATGGGTTCGAGCCCCGCATCGGGCTCTGTGCTGACAGCTAGCTCAGAGCCTGGAGCCTGCTTCCGGTTCTGTATCTCCTTCTCTCTCTGCCCCTCCCCCTCTCATGCTCTGTCTCTCTCTGTATCAAAAATAAATAAAACATTAAAAAATTTTTTTTATTAAATTAAAATTTTTTTAAAAAGGTAAAGAAAAAAACATAGCAGTAACAGCCACTTACACCACAATGGTGGAGAAAAGGCTAAATTCTCTACTTTCAATATAATTGCTATTCCCCTCCCCCTCTTTTTCCTTCTCCAAGGGACTTTTATTTTAGGAAGAGATGACAGCTGATTCTCCTTTTTGGCAGAGACCCACAGAAAGCCACTTTGTTTGGCTGCAACTCACATATCCCTGGAAGGTCTCTCCTGGTGTATTTTTGCCCATGCGGGAAAATACCAACCACGCTTTGCCAAACACCTGAGAGAAAGCCCCTTGCCCCAAATGGCAGAGCAAACAAGCTAGAAACCAGAAGGGAGGTGCCCAGCGAGCATCTGCCCGTCACCTGGCGTCATAGTTGCACATCCCGATTCTTTTTTTTTAAGTTTATTTATTTATTTTTAGTAATTTTCTAAGTAATCTCAACACCCAACACGGGGCTTGAGCATATGACCCCAAAATCAAGAGTCACCTGGTCCCCTGGCTGAGCCAGCCAGGTGCCCCCAATCATCTGATTAAGCTGCACAGACACAAAATTGCTTCTCGCTCTCTCTGAAGATGTGACATCTTGCTCACAAACCCCTTCCTTATTGCAAGCGTGGCCAGTGTTGAGATACTAAGCCTACGGTCGTGACCAAAGACTTCTCAACTTAGGGCGTAGGTGGTCAAGGGGTTAGAGGGTTTTTGGTTAGAGAATGCAGGATGCGGAAAGTAAAAAATTAGGGGCGCCTGGGTGGCTCAGTCCACTAAGCATCAGATGCTTGATTTTGGCTCAGGTCATGATCTCACGGTTTGTGGAACTGAGCCCCGTGTGGGGCTCGGCAATGACAGTGCAGACAGAGCCTGCTTAGGATTCTGTGTCTCCCTCTCTCTCTGCCCCTCCCCCTTCCCTGCTCTTTCTCTGTCTCTCTGTCTCTCAAAAATAAACATTAAAAAAAAAAAAAGAGTTCCATCAGATAGGGGCACCTGACTTGTTCGGTTGGTGGAGCATGATGTTGGGGTTGTGAGTTCAAGCCCCGTGTTGGGTGTAGAGATTACTTAGAAAAATTAAAAATTAAAAAAAAAGAAAAGAAAAGTTCCACTAGATAAATACCAGCAATTCGATTGCTTTCCTGGTTCACCCCCTCGTCATGTCTTACATAGGTTACTGGCGTGCTCTCACAGCTGGATTCATTGTTTCTATTCTCCCCTACCCACTTTCAATCTGTTCTAAAATAGGGAAATCTGCTAAAAGGAGCCAGATCACATCACCTCCCGCCACTCGACTGGCCTGGCTCCCGCCTTGCTCAGGCTGGGACCCCCAGGCCTGATGACAGACTGCAGGTGACCTGGCCCCCCATGCTCTCTGCCCTCGTCCACTCTGCTCCTGTCACCACGAGGTCCGTGCCTTGCCAGGAGTACACCAGACACGGTCCCTCCTCGGGCCTTCGAACGTACCGGACACCTTCCTGTATTCAGAGCAAACATTTCAAGCATATGGACCACATGGTCTCTGAAGCGATAACGAACTTTCCACCGTCACGCAAAAGCAGCCATAGACAATGAACAAGCAGAGCTGTGTGCCAATAAAACTTTATTTATGGACCCTGAACTGGACTGTCCTGTAATTTTCATGAGATACAAGATTTTATTCCCTTTAAAATTTTTATTCCGACAAGTTGAACATGGAAAATCCATCCTTAGGCGGCGGACTGGATCTGAGCCCTCGGCTTTCGGGAGAACGTTCCCGGCCATCTGCCCAGACGTCACATGCGCACACACATCTACACAGTCCTCATTTTCTCCACCGTTTCTTAATAGTGCGTCACGATCTGACTTTCTCTAGATTTAACTTACGAGTTTTATTTCTCTCTCCCCTCCAGAACCTCCAAGTGTAAGCCCCGCTGGGCCAGGCACTTCTGTCGGGGTCGGGTGCACTGTGTGTCCCAATGCTCCTGACGTGTCGGCACAGAGCGGACACGCCCCACACGAAGCTGTCGTGTGAGGACAGAGGGCGGAGGAGGTCGGGTGGCATCCAGTCTCCAAAGTGGTCTCCAAGGTGCCTTTTCGGGGCTCATGCTCAGCACAGGCATCAGGCTTGATGCTCTGTATGTGCCTGGGATGTGGATGACATTTCAGGCGAGAGCAGGGGTGAGTATGGGGACCCAGCACACTTGTGGACCAGGAGGCCGTGTGGTTGGGCAGGGAAGGGGTTCAGTTCCCGGGCCTGGGTCTGCTTCAGAATAACCTGACGGCATGTTCCAGAAACCAAGTCTCTCGGCCACACCCCACACTTTCCAATATCCGAATATCCCTCGAGAGTCAGGCAGTTTGATTAAATCCAGACCTCACCAAATACTGACTATATGACCTTGGACAAGCTACTTGATTTTTCTGAGTGTTTACTGCAAAAACGGAGATCATAACGACCTCATAGAACTGTCATGAGGATTCCATGAGCTAATGCAAGTGACTCGCTCCGCACAACGCTTGGCACGGTGTTTTTGTGATAAATAGCAGTTACTGTTTACTTTTCATTAGGAAGGCATGTGCCCTGTGAATCAATAATGAAATAGAGATTGGCAAATATAAGGCAAAAAATAAGATCATTCCAATTCCCCAAAATAACTACTGATCATGTTCTGGTGTACAGCCTTCCAGATTTTGATCTCTTTGTGTGCTCTTTTTTTTACAGACTACCTACAATTGCCTATCATCTTAAACCACCCCGAGGAATCCACTCTGAATTGGATCAGGTAATTCCACCTGCTGGTTTATGGGGAATACAGAAAACAGAGAAGCAAGTTAACTGACATGAAGAGTTGCCATCAGCAGAGGCACAGAGTCAGCAGGAGAGGGGCAGAGAGACATGGAGACACAGAATCTGAAGCAGGCTCCAGGCTCGGAGCTGTCAGCACAGAGCCCGACGCGGGGCTCGAACCCACGGGAGATCGTGACCTGAGCCAAAGGCAGATGCTTAACCAACTGAGCCTCCCAAGTGCCCCTCCATCAACAGAGTTTAAAATGTGTGGATCTCTACATGACAAATGATAAAAATAATTATTATTCAACAAATAAATTGCAAGGAAGAAAGGGGTCGGGCACCCTATAGAGCCGTGCTATCCAAGGAAACTTCCGGCAATGATGGAAATAGTCTCTATCTGCCCTGTCCCGTGTGAGAGACGTTATTTCACAGCATATGCGGCCATTGAACACTTCAAAAGTGGTTTGTGTGGTTGACTGAATTTTTTATTTAATTAACATTAGTTTATTTAAATCGCCACATGTGGCCAGTGGCTACTGGGCTGAACTGGGCGGCTAGATCAAAAGGTACTTAGAGGCATGTCATCCAACCAGACTGTAAAGACCTCGTTGGTTTCTCAAACAGGTGAACTTAAAACAAAACACCTGTGAGACAATGAGGGAAATTTATTCTATTTTATTTATTTTATTTGGGAAATTTAAACACTGGCAAAAAAAATTGTTCATCATATTAAAACCTTTTTGATGGGGCACCTGGGTGGCTCGGTCAGTTAAGCGACTCCCTCTTGATTTTGGCTCAGGTCAGGATCTCACGGTCTGTGGGTTCGAGCCCCGCGTCGGGCTCTGTGCTGACAGTGTGCAGGCCGCTTGGGATCCTCTCTCTCCCTCTCTCTCTCTCTCAAAATATGTAAACTTAAAAACAACAACAACAACTTCTTGCTAATTTTGTGACAGCGTGGAGGCTGATTGGGATCCTCTCTCTTTCTCTCTCAAAATAAATAAACTTAAAAACAACAACAATAGGGACCCCTGGGGGGCTCAGTCGGTTGAGCATCCGACTTCGGCTCAGGTCACCATCTCACAGTTCATGGGTTCGAGCCCCACGTCGGGCTCTATGCTGACAGCTCAGAGCCCGGAGCCTGCTTTGGATTCTGGGTCTCCCTCTCTCTCTGCCCCTCCCTGCTCATGCTCTGTTTCTCTCTGTCTCAATAATAAATAAACATAAAAAAATTCAAAAACAACAACAACATCTTCTTGCTAATTTTGTAAGGTGTGATAATGATATTGTGATTATGCTTTTTAAAAAAAATCCTTGTCTTTTAGAGATCCTAAAATATCAATAGATAAAATCATATAGTATCTAGAATTTGCATCAAAATAACGTAGCCAAGGGCGTAGGGTATAGAGGACACCAGCGGTTCATGAGATGACAGCTGTTGAAGCTGTATAATGGGTAGATGGAGGTTCATTACACACTTCTCTCTAGTGTGCTTGACCTTGCCCGTATAGAAGAAACATTTTGTAAAAATCATGCAACCACCTGGCTTTATGCATGTCTTTCTTCCTTAGGGACTTGCATCATTAGAGAACACGGACATTTGTACATGGAAAGCCACCAATTCTAGAAGTATTATTGGAGTTTGAAGAGGAAGGTCACGCAGTGCTTTTGTGAACACCCCGGGCAGGCCTGGTGTCCCGGCTTCCTCTGAGAGAGCTGAGCTCATTCCCGGTCTCTGGACTACTCACGTGTCAAACTCAACTGCCAGGACAGAGACCAGAGTGGCCCCAATGTCTGTCTCCCCTTCTCTGTCAGCAATAAAGTCCCGATGTTTAGCTGGCACATGGCCACCTAGATAAGAGTGTTTCCTAAGCTTCCTTCGCTCCTTGGGGGGTGGGGGGGGTAGCTATGTGACTGTTTTCTGTAAGGGGGAGTGGTGTGGATGACTTCCTGGAATTGTCTTTAAGGAAACATGCTTCTTTTTCTGACCTCCCTGCATTCTTTCTGCTTTATTGGAATGTGGTCTGATGGCTGGTGCTTGCGCAGCAAGGGTGGGTCATGAGGCCGGAGCCACATGAAAGGCTAGCTGAGTAGTAAAATAGAAAGGACCAGTTCTGACATGATGGAGTGCCGTGCAGCCTAGGATAGACCCAGATCTACTTTTCATGAGAGAGAAATAAACTCTTACCTTATGTTTTTCTGTTACTGACAACTGATTCTGATCCTGATGAATACCCTTGCTGAATTTTATTTTTATCAGTTCCCTAATATCTATTGAATATTTACTCTCTGGGTTGTATCATGCTAATTGCTTTGAGAGAAACAAGGTAAAAATCACAGAATCAGCACATAAAGGATTTTTTTATTTTACTGAAAGATACACAAATATAAGATAATTAAGATGATTAAATAATAAAACTAACTAGCATGTATTGAGTACTTATTATGTACTTAGTATGTACATGTATTGTGTACTTAGTATATAACATTGTTCTAAGTACTTTACACGTATTAACTAAGATAGTCCTCACAGAAAATTTGAGGATTATTTACAGGTGAGTGTGAGTAAATAGAAGCAGCAGAGAGGTTAAGTAACTTGTCCAAGGTCACACAGCTTAATAACTGTGAAGACAGGACAGAGAGATGATGTTGAGTAGGAAAGTTTTAGAAGGAAAGAAAAAGCTAAGGTAGTCTGTCACACCCTTATAAAAAAGACAAAGTCCTGATTCTTTCAACAAATATTTATTGATACTTGCTGTGGCTCAGGCACCATTCAAACTGAGAAATGAACAAGCATGGAGCCTAACGTCCAGTGGATATTAAAAATGCTCTTTCCGACCTCAGGACCTTTGCACATTCTGTTCCTCTCCTTAGAAATCTCTTCTCTTTCTAACCTCCCATGCTCCTTCCTCCCGACAGTGCCTGAAGCAGAACTGGTTTCTCTTCTCCACTGTCCCCTCTACCTGGAAGCCTTCCCCACCCCCCAGCACCTCCAGGATCAGATGCATATATATATCGTGTATATATTCCCACCACACCAGGGCTAAACCATAACTGTTGTGGACCCACAGAATTATTTAGCCTTTGTGAATCCCTTCCTCCACAAAAGGATATCAAAAATTATATTCGGCCTTGGCATTGGCATAAAGATGAATATCGCCCTGGCTGCATTTTTAGGATATATTTATTATTGTTATATTCATTTTTCTTCTGGTTTGGGGAGAAATTAAAATGAAAACATTTTTGTGGGCCTTGGAAAGTATCCTAGGGCCAAGCACTGACCCTGCCGCCTCCTGAGAAGCTGCTGCCACAGTGCTGTGTAATCTTCCTGATTACTTATTCCAACTGTAGTTAAACACTTCCTGCAAGGTGTGCTCAGGACCCCGCCTCTCACTCCCCTGGGGGGGCCCCCGGGAATGCAAGGGACCTCAGGTCTCCCAGAGAGGGCCTGGCCACGCTGCAGTTTGGTTTTTTTTTAATGTTTTATTTATTTTTGATACAGAGAGAGACAGAACATGAGAGGGGGAGGGGCAGAGAGAGGAGGAGACACAGAATCTGAAGCAGGCTCCAGGCTCTGAGCTAGCTGTCAGCACAGAGCCCGACGCAGGGCTCGAACCCACGAACGTGAGATCTGACCTAGGCCGAAGCCGGAGGCTCAACCAACTGAGCCACCCAGGCGCCCCCACACTGCAGTTTTAACCGAGCTGTTGGTAATCCTAATGATTACAAATGGTTGCGTTGCACTAGAATCAGCTGTTTAACGTCTGTTTACCTGGCTAACGCTTTGCCTCTGGCCAGGGCTATTTTGTGTGTGTGCAAGTTTGCATTTCTGCTCAGACACAGAATCCGGCAGGCTTGCAGGGGCTCCAGAAAGTTTCAATGAATAAGAAAAAGAAAAGGCGGGGCACCCAGGGAGCTCAGTCTGTTGAACGGCCGACTTTGGCTTGGCTCAGGTCATGATCTCACAGTTCGTGGGTTTGAGCCCTGTGTCGGGCTCTGTGCTGACAGCTAAGAGCCTGGAGCCTGTGTCTCTCCCTCTCTCTGCCCCTCCCCTGCTCACACTCTGTCTCTCTTTTTCAAAAATAAATAAACATTAAAAAAAAGAAAAGAAAAAGAAAAAAATAAAAAGAAAGTGCCAGGCCATATTTTGCAAGACTTCTATTTTGTCATGGCTGTAGGAAAGTAATTACATATATATTTTTTAATGTTTTATTTATTATTGAGACAGAGAGAAAAAGAGCATGAGCAGGGGAGGGGCAGAGACAGAGGGAGACACAGAATCCAAAGCAGGCTCCAGGCCCTGAGCTGTCAGCACAGAGCCCGACGCAGGGCTCAAACCCATGACCCACGAGATCATGACCTAAGCCAAGCCAAAGTTGGCCGTTCAACCAACTGAGCCACCCAGGCGCCCCAGTAATTATATTTTCAAGGATGTGTGAGTCTTTTTTTATTTTATTTTTAGTTATTTGTTTTCATTTTTATTACTTTTGAGAGAGAGAGAGAGAGCGAGAGAGAGCGAGCACGCTTGCAAACAGGGGAGGGGCAGAGAGAGAGGGAGACAGAGGATCTGAAGCAGGCTCTGTGCTGACGGGCGTAAGCCCCATGTGGGGCTTGACCTCAGGAACCTCGAGGTCATGACATGAGCAGAAGTCGGAAGCTTAGGTGACTGAGCCGCCCAGGCGCCCCAAGGATGGTGAGTCTTTTTTTTTTTTTTTAACATTTATTTATATTTGAGAGACAGAGACAGAGCATGAGCAGGGAAAGGGTAGAAAGCGAGGGAGACACAGAATCCGAAACAGACTCCAGGCTCCAGGCTCCAAGCTGTCAGCCCAGAGCCTGATTCAGGGCTTGAACTTACAAACTGAGAGATCGTGACCTGAGCTGATGTCAGACTCTCAACCAACTGAGCCACCCAGGTGCCCCAAGACTGTGAGTCTTAAAGGAATCAATATGCTCCGTTCCCCTAAAATACTGTTAGGTAGAGTAGGTCCGCAACAGAAATACGTTGTTGAATGGCTGTCCATAGGCATATGATTTTCATATAATGCACACTTAGTTTTACTTAGATTACAGATTGATTGGTTTGTAAATATTTATATTTATTTGAATCCCAGGTCTGTAATGCCAAAGATGTAGGAAGTCCATGGATTTCACACAGATGAGCCGTCGGGCTGTATCAGCTCGTATTTTCCTTTGGTTAAGGTGCCGGTGAAGAGCAAGCATCCTGGACGTGGGGGTCGGGGGGGGGGGGGGGGGGCTGCGTCCCTGCCAAGGGACCTGCACGGCATTTAGCTCTCACGGCGTCTGGCTTCGGCCTAAACCCATTTTGCTCAATAAGAATGAAAAAGTTCGCTGAATTCTTTCATTCAGTGAAATCATTTCCACTTTTTCTTGTGGGATTTGCACTGTGTTTACTTTAAGATGAGGGCCTTCAGGTCTTTTCAAAAAACGCAGAATGGAAAGTTTAATTAAACTATACTTGTCACAGCGTCTGCACATGTCCCTTAGTGTTTAGCAACTTGATAATAAAGAAAATAATAAATCAACAAAGTCTTAACGACCCATCTAAGTTCTGCGTGCTTCCCTTATGTTCCAGACAGAGCTGTTCTTTCTTTTATTAAAACTGCCCTGGGGCGCCTGGGTGGCTCAGTCGGTTAAGGTCAGACTTTGGATCAGGTCATGATCTCACGTTCATGAGTTTGAGCCCCGCATCAGGCTCTGTGCTGACAGCTCAAAGCCTGGAGCCTGCTTCGGATTCTATGTCTCCCTCTCTTTCTGCCTGCCCCTCCTCTGCTCACACTCCTCTCTCTCTCTCAAAAATAAACAAACATTAAAAAATTGTTTTTAAACTGCACTGTAATATGCATAGTGTGCTGCATTTAAAGATGTGTGTGTATTTAAAAACTGAGTCCTTCATTTTCTCACTTTCTCTTTAGAAGGAGGAAGAGATAACCATGAGAACAGAAATATTATGAGGGGTTTGGTCCAAGAAAAGAAGTTTCCAGGGAAAGTCATACAGTCCCTGTAGGTACAATGTGACTTAATGTTCTTTCTATTTCATCGTGGATGGTTATTCAGTATGGAAAGAGGGCACTGACAAAGTCTGAATTATCCAGGAGAAATGATATTTTTTTGACTTGTGGTTTAGTTTATTGATATACAAACCTGTTTTATAAAAGATGACATATTTACCACATTCCACGTTTAAAGATTAAGAAGTATTTCTGGGGCCCCTAGCTGGCTCCGTTGGTGAAACGCTTGACTCTTGATTTCTGGGTCATGAGTTCAAGCCGCATGTTGGGCAAATTGGGCGTCGAGATTACTTAAAAATAAAATGTAATAAAAAGAAAAAGAAAAACATTCCTTGTATATTTAAAATGTTCTTTGTATATTTAAACATTTAAAAATATTTTAAAATGTTTTTTGTTCATTTCTAGTTTGCTTTTCTTTTATTTAAAAACAAATATTTAAAAATGTACAAGAAAAGGGTGCCTGGGTGGTTCAGTTGGTTAAGCTTCTGACTTCAGCTCAGGTCACGATCTTATGGTTCATGAATTTGAGCCCCACGTCAGGCTCTGTGCTGACAGCTCAGAGCCTGGAGCCTGCTTTGGATTCTGTGTGTGTGTGTGTGTCTGTCTCTTTGCCCTTCCCCCACTTGCACTCTGTCTCTCTCTCTCTCTCAAAAATAAACATTAAAAAAATAAAATAAAGAAAATAAAAAATTAATATATGCAAGAAAGATTCATAAAATACATAACTGAGGCACCTGGGTGGCTCAGTCGGTTGAGCATTTGCCTTAAGCTCAGGTCATGATCTCATGGGTCATGGGTTTGAGCCCCGCGTCAGGCTCTGTTCTGACAGCTCAGAGTTTGGAGCCTGCTTCAGATTCTGTGTCTCCCTCTCTCTCTGACCCTCCCCTGCTTGCACTGTCTCTGTCTCTCAAAAATAAATAAAAAACATTAAAAAATACATAATTAAAATATGTAAAAGATGAAACAAGACTTATTTGTGGACATCTGCATAACTAGAAAATATAATTAGGCAAAATAGATATTTCTGCAGGCATTATGGGTAGATCTAGTTTGTTGTTTGCTTGGTTGTGTATTTTCTTTCCTTTTTGATCGTTTCTAGTTTGCTAGTTTCATTTCAAGAGAGAGGGAGAGAGTGTGAGCGGGGGAGGGGCAGAGAGAGAAGGAGACCCAGAATCCAGAGCGGCTCCAGGCTCCTAGCTGTCAGCATAGAGCCCCACGCAGGGCTGGAACCCACAAACCGTGAGATCATGAGCTGAGCTGAAGTCGGCCGCTTAACCGACGGAGCCTCCCAGGCGCCCCTCTAGTTTGCTTATTGATTGCTGTTTTTTAAGATAGTAACTGTCAGCTCTTCACCTGGTGGATAAAACTCTCCAAGTTTTAATGCTTTATGGTTTAAGTTTTACCAGGATTGAAAATGAATGGAAAGGACCCCGCCCGGTCGTCGCCCACGCACGTACCCTTAGCCCGGGCCTCCTCTCCTTCGCTGGGGGAGCGCGATGTGTTTGTGTTCCAACAACTGACTTGGCTCAGAGACATCAAGGAAATGTCAGTGGGTAGACAGGAAGTGTTGTCTCAGATCAAGGTCACATGCATTCTCTTTCTCAGTGGGTTCCAGTTTTCCTTTCGGGACAAGTCTCCGCAATGAGACACCCCAATGTTCACCCACACCCGGGTGTCCTTAGAAAAAAATTCTTGGGGCACTGGGGTGGCTCAGTCCATTACCCGGCTGACTTCAGCTCAGCTCATGATCTCACGGTTCGTGGGTTTGAGCCCGGCATCAGGTTCTGTGGGGACAGCTCAAAGCCTGGAGCCGCTTCAGATTCTGTATCTCCCTCTCTCTGACACTCCCCCACTCATGCTCTGTTTCTTTCTGTATCAATAATAATAAAAAAAATTTTTTTTTAAAAGAAAACAATTCTGCCTCTGGAACCGAGGTCAGTGAGCTCACTAACTTCATCGAAGGTATGCAGGTGCGTTAATGCCTGGAGGCAGCAGAGACTAATGGGTTGGAGCTTGGCGCTTAGCTGTGCGACCTTGGGCAGGGTGGTCAACATTTCTGTGCTTCAGTTTCCTCCTCTGTAAAATGGCATCAGCCCCATACAGAGGAAGGCAGGATTCACAGAGCTGATACATATGAAAAGCACACAACAGGGGTGCCTGGGGGACTCAGTTAAGCAGCCAGCTCATGGTTTTGGGGTCATGGTCATGATCTTATGGCTTCGTGAGTTCAAGCCCCGTGTTGGGCTCTGTGCTGACAGCACAGAGCCTGCTTGGGCTGCTCTGTCTCCCTCTCGCTCTGCCCCTCCTCCACTCACACTGTCTCTGCCTCTCTCAAAATAAATAAAATACACTTAAAAAATTAAAAAAAATTTTTAATGCTTTTTATTTATTTTTGAGAGACAGACAGTGCGATCAGGGGTGGGGGGGTGGTGGTCAGAGAGAGAAGGAGACACAGAATCTGAAGCAGGCTCCAGGCTCCGAGCTGTCAGCACAGAGCCCGACACGGGGCTCGAACCCATGAACCGTGAGATCATGACCTGAGCTGAAGCCATACACTCAACCGACTGAGCCACCCAGGTGCCCCACACTTAAAATTTTTTTAATTAAAAAAAGAAGAAAGCAGACGGCAGCGCCCGAGGCAAGTGACCAGCACGTAGAAAGCCGTGCCACCACGGCCACCAGAGCGGGTAGCAGATCCCTCTCACCCAGTGGGTCTAGTTCAGCAAAGATGACAGGCGTGGTCTCTGCCCACTGGGGGAAAGTCATTTGCTAAACGCACAGAATCTTCTTTTACGGATTTTGAAAACGGCATGTCTTCTGCATCGCAAACGTGCCAGGGAGGGAGCGAGAAAACACTGGCTTCTCCCAGCGGCCGGGAGTGGGGACTTTTAGAGCCAAAGGGACTTTTCGCTGAGTAATAAAGCAATATCCCTCGTGAACACCACCTTCCGTCCTGCTCTCCGTGCTTGTAAAACTGTAACAGAATGCTGGAGGTCTCCTAGGTATTTTACAAAAATCACTTGAGAAAGACTGCCCCGAATCATCAATTTTTAACCAGTGCAACTGGGCACGTTGTAAATGGGCCAGACCTAGGTCCGCGTCTAATGGTTTGTCATGAAATTCTCCGATATCTTGTTTCCCAGGGTTCGTGGTATCCCACTGTGTGAACTACACCACGTGAGTGACCCAAAACAATAAGATAGTTTTTAAAAATGTGCTGCTTCCTAAACGACCAGAAAAAAAACTTTGTAAAAAAAAAAAAAAAAAACATGAAAAGAGTCACACACACACACAGGAAATTTTAAAACACTGGTGATTGTTAGTAACCTCTTAGTGGAGGAGAGTTTTTTTAAAAAGTCCCTTGCACGTGGTGCAGAATCTGGAATTTTTTTTTAGGTGTCGGGATGAAATTAATACCATGATAAATTCAAGGAGAAAAAGAGGAAGTCATTCTACACTAACTCCAGAACCTAGACCACTTCCTTTTCAAGTAGGTACATCCCCTGTTGTGAAAAAGGGCCAGAATCTTCAAAGGAGGGGCTAGAAATAAGACTTGAATATTGCTTGGGAATCCTAGGAACTGGAAAGCACAGGCTGCGTGTCAAAGCAGCCGATGCAGGAGGTCACAGCGTCTGGACACGCAGGAGGGAACAGTCAGACCCTGGTTCCGAGGGGCGGGGCGAGGAGCGGGAGGATGAGGACTCTTCATCAGGAGTCCTGGACCCAAGTATGGGCTCTGCAGTTGACTGAGTTTGTGACCTTAGAAAGGTCATGGTCTCTCTGGGCCTCGGTTTCCTAATCTGTAAAATGGGCATGTGTGCTCCCCCGCCCCCTTCCTTGCAGAATCATATGAAGATAATGTATCTGTAAAATCCTTGGGATAGTACAAGGGAAACATAGGGTGCTGTGTGCAGGAAGCACCATTCCAGGCATTTCCTGTGTTGTTTGGACCCAAGCACTGTTTCCTTGTCCACATTATTTATTTACACGGACTTACAGGTGTTTGTAAAGATGAAAAAGGGAGCTTTTTCCTGCGCCTACTCAGAAAATTCGGTGGTGGTGGCATTCTTACAGTACTCTTACCTAAAGTCATGTTTTTATTTACTTATGTTTTTAATGTTTATATTTGAGAGAGGGAGAGAAAGCATAGCAGGGTAAAAGGGAAGAGGGAGAGAGAGAGAGAAAGAAAGAGAGAGAGAGAGAGAGAGAGGGAGGGAGAGAATCCCAAGTCGGATCCATGGTTGTCAGTGCAGAGCCCCACGTGGGGCTTCAACTCATGAACCGTGGGATCACGAGCTGAGCCAAAACCAAGAGTCAGACAATCCACCGACTGAGCCACCAAGTGCCCTGCAGGTACTTATTTTTAAAAGCATGACTTCAGGGGCACCTGGGTGGCTTAGTCGGTGGAGCATCTGACTCTAGATTTCTGCTCAGGTCATGATCCCCGGGTCGTGGGGTTGAGTCCCGCAACAGGCTCTGTACTGAGCATGCAGCCTGCTTGGGATTCTCTCTCTGCCTCTCTTCCCCACTTGTGCGCGCTCGCTCTCTCTCAAAATAAAAATAAAAATAAAAATAAAAATAAAGTAAAATAGATAAAAATAAAACAAAATAGGGGAGCCTGGGTGGCTCAGTCGGTTAAGCATCTGGCTTCGGCTCAGGTCATGATCTCACGGTTTGTGGGTTTGAGCCCCGTGTCGGGCTCTGTGCTGACAGCTAGCTCAGAGTTTGGAGCCTGTCTTCAGATTCTGTGTCTCCCTCTCTCTCTGACCCTCCCCTGATCACACTGTCTCTCTGTCTCTCAAAAATAAAATTAAAAAGCATTAAAGAATAAAAAATTTAAAAATTGAAATAAATAAATAAATAAATAAATAAATAAAAATTTTTTAAAAATTAAATAAAGTGCCCGGAAACGCTCTTCCACAGCAAGAGAGGAGGGGTCAGAACCACGTCACTCACACTTTATTCCGGACCCACACGCATGCTGACTGTCTTTGGACACTGTTGAATGGCCTGAAGGGAAACACTCTGGATAAGCGGATGGAGCAGTCGGTATTTCCTCACCGAACGCGTGCTCATCCGTCTCCAGGCTCTGGCTGCACCGTGCAGGGCTCTGGCCATACGTGTGCTGTGCCTCCTTGGAGCCTGGGCCTGCCTCTCTGGGCCCACGCCCGTTTGTTGGTCCACACGAAACTTGGCGGCAGGCCAGGGTATGGCCAAATGACTACTGTGCCCGAACTGGTTAATCCCAGGCTCCCTGGGCTGGAGGCAGGGGTGGGGGGGACCAAGACCCCTCCCTGCAGGCTCACAGGCACTTTCTGGGGAGACAGGACCCCTTTGGGGCATCAGAAGTCTTTGTCCAATGCCTCCATTCTTCAGCGCATTTGGCCTGCTCCCTGGATTCGGGCCACAGTTACTGGTTGGCTTTTCTGAGCCTGCTTTTTTGGCACAGGTAGGAAAGGAGCAGGAAAAAAAATGGTGTAAGCAAGTTTCGAAACCTTAGATCATTTCATGAATGACTCAGTGTTTCCTTTTGGGAAAGGGCAATCATTGGCTTTCTTTAATAACTTAGCTTGGAGAAAAGGTTCTAAATGTTGAGAAAGCCTTTTGGGCTACCTGAACACGGAGCCACCTTCCAATCACGGCTTCCAGGAGGATTTCATTCACTTGAGAATGTGTGCTTGTTGAAAAATAAACTGTCACATACTTCCTCCTTCAGGCTTCCTGTTCTCTCTGAGAAAAGCACTGGGTTTGTCTTTCTCTTTCTCTCTTTCCTTTTTTTTTTTTTCCATTTAAAAAATCTTTCAAACTATAATGTGTCAGATCAACAGGTTTGTGGACCTTAAACATACACAATGTAATGTGTCCATTATATCTCGATGGGGCTGGAAACAAGAATCTTTAAAGTAGCCAGCTACTATTCTTGAGGCTGGAGGCACAGAGGCTGCCATTTCTCTGCCCACAAAATGAGAGGTTCTCATTTACACAGCACAGTGCGTTAGGGTAGGAAGCATATAGCTAAATAGAGCTCACATATCATCTTTAATGTATTTGAGCACATTTCGCTCTTCAAATTGAGCAGCCAAAAACAAAACGGAAACTCTGTTTCTGTGTCTCTCTCCACACAAACCATCCTGAGGTTTTTAATACAGAAGACGTCCCTCCTTCTGGCGTTAGTGCTGAATCCAGCTTCCGAGCTGCCCACCCACAAGATGTCTCAAATGACTCATTCCTGGAATAAATGTTTCTAATGTTAAAGGTATGCAAATAGCGCATAATGGGTGAAGGCAGGCTCTGCAATATAAGAAATAAGGCTGTGAACTCTATTTGCATACGGGCTTATCTTGTTTTTAAAGCAGGAGTGGGGAGGGGGAGGGGAGGAAGAGAAAAATCCTGACTTTCCCCACAGTTCAAAACACAACATCATCACAAGACGCCAGGACAGTTCAAGCCAAAAGTGCTTAGTGTGAAAGAATCCCAAACCCATTAAAAACGTTTTCCAGAATGTGGAAAGCAAACACGGGACTTGCCTCAGGTTATCCTACTGAGAATCTTGGGCAATCAGACTTTGTGTCACTTGAGTTTGGTGTGCTGGCAGGTTGGGCTCTTCACCACCTGGGTCCCTGGCTAGTTCTCCAAGCCAGACACACAGTCTGATTAGAAGAAAGATAAAAAAAGGACCGTGGCCATGGACGCTCATGCTATGTAACAAATTACAAATCTTGCAACGTTTACTACAAGCCAGAAGCACCTGTGGTCCGTTTGGAAGGGAAGCTCAAATATGACGTGTGTGTGTGTGTGTGTGTGTGTGTGTGTATTTTACATCTCTGTACATTCCTACTTTCCATGGTGTGCTCTGGGAGAAGCTGTGCTCCCGTGGAATTGCTCACCCATGTGAGGTGGAAATATTTCAAGGAAATGGGATGAGCAAAGTCCATACTGACTCAGGAGGAGAATGCGTCTAAGTAAATACTTCAGAAAATGTCTCAGCCGGTCCCCCATGGTGGGGTGGGAGGAGTGGAGGGAGCATATTCGCAGGCAGGTGCTCACCATCGCATCTCACTCTGGACCGAGGCGAACGGGACCCTGGTTCCACTTCCAGGAGCCCATTCCCCATCTTCGAGGTCGGGCGTGTCCCGAGAAAGCTGAAACAGGCTGGAAATAGACAGAGTACAAATCCCTTTCATAAATCACCTGTCTCTGTTTTATGTGGTGAGGTAATCTACTTTGGAAGGCACCCCGGAGGCTCCTCTGACAGTTTACTCATGGTCAAAACAGAGCAGGTGTCCTGTTTTTAGTG
>NC_043711.1:98208823-98228130 GCF_006229205.1 Suricata suricatta | reverse complement strand
TTGTGTCAGGTCAGTAAATAGGAATTTGAATGATAGGGAGCTGATCAGTTTTTCTTAAAGGGCTGGTCTTGACCCCCTCCAATAAGCCTGTGCGTGGATGATAGACATTCCATCCAATATTCTGTAAAGACCCCTGGCAGTAGCTTCTTGGCTTCATCAGCCTGATGATTCATTTTTACTTATCATGTTATTTTTCAGCTGTATGCCTCTGTGTGCTGAAAGTAAAAAGGACAAAAATAAGTTTGAGGGAAAAAAACCCCATTTTAATTGCTTTCAAATGTTCCAATAAGCTGAAACCCATATAGTCTTGCTCAAGAATTTCCTTGCCAGATTATTAGACACTTGTTTGCCAACTCTCTAGCTTTCTCTTATTTTCCTAATCTTAAGAACTATAGAAGATATAGAGTGTTTTGCTAGCTGGTTGGAAAATGTAAATATTTTCAAAAGACTTAAACATTCAAATGTCTTAGGAAAGCTTAAAAAAAAATCAGATCTCCAGGGGCGCCTGGGTGGCTCAGTCGGTTAAGCGTCCAGCTTCTGGCTTCGGCTCAGGTCATGATCTCACAGTTTGGGGGTTCGAGCCCCATGTCGGGCTCTGTGCTGACAGCTCAGAGCCTGGAGCCTGCTTCAGATTCTGTGCCTCCCTCTCTCTCTGACCCTTCCCTGCTCATGCTGTCTCTCACTGTCTCTGAAAAATAAATAAAAACCATTAAAAAAAATTTTTTTTAAATCAGATCTCTGCTCTTAAGAAGCACTAAAAGTTCAAGAATCAAAAATAACCAAACAGCCTTGAGCCCCCAAGAAGAAAGAGGTGGGGTTTTTTCTCCCACATTTATGTCTAAATAACCATTCTGTTATCTTCAACCGTAGTTCCTACTGACAACATCCCAACCAACAGCCCGTCTCCATGACTAAGGAAATACTCCAACTAATGATCCGCTGATAGGCAAAGAAATATCAAGAAGGCCAGCAGGGTTTGAAGGTCCTATCTAACAGACAGTGGCCCCAGCCGTGGCCCCAGCTAGATGATGAGGTGGCAGTGACTGTACCCAAACCATTAGACGTTTGCTAAGATTATTTTCAGTCCATTCAACACCTCCAGTGGGTGCCATTCATCTGGATTCTATGTAAACAGAATACAGTAGAATTTCCTGTCAACGGTGCGTGCCCTGTACTCGAAGTAGAAACTTTGAATGGTTACAGGTTAAAATTCCAGTGTTTCTCTGGTATATTTACAGTATTTGGCAGCATACTTGGAACGAAGAAAGCCATAAAAATCTTTTATAATTTGGAAAAGTGAAGAAGAGGGCAGAAATTATTTTTTAATGTATGAAAACAGAAGGAGACAAAATTTTTTAGAGTGAATTCAGGTATCATTTTCTGATGAGCAAAATTCTCACTTACGTATGAATGCTGTCCCCCAAATATGAATAAAAACAATTTTATTTCAATCTCAACTTCTTGGAAAGTGAAAAAAGACTCGGCTTCTTGGGTTCAGGGTCATGTTGTATAAGGTACTGTTTGTATCAACTTCATTTCTTAAAAATATTTTGTTTCTAAGTGATCTCTACACCCAATATGGGGTTCAGCCTCACAATCCCAAGATCAAGAGTCTCATGTCCTTCCAACTGAGCTAGCCAGGTGCCCCTATAAACTTTATTTTCAAAATCTGGAGGTCTCCAGAAAGCCAATATCACAGTCATGGGGCACTTTTTATGTCCCTTACAGTGTCTCGTGATATTAGGAGGGAGTAGGGAAACTGAGTCAGGGATAAAGTCAAACCCAGCTCTTACATGACCCAAGAACACCAAAAGGCCAAAGTCGATTTAATTTGGCTCTGGATTCAACTTGACATCATTGTTATTTAAAGTACATTAATTTTAAAATATATTTCTCATCACAGTGATCACGGAGGGTTACATGGAATTCATTACTCTCTGGGGTCAGAAGGAAAGGCTTTCGTTCTTAAGAGATCCAATTAGGGGTTGGTCTGCCCCCCTAAACAGCATCAGACTTCTCAAATGCCAGAAGATGCCTCTAGAAGAAATAGAATCCCTAAGTGGAACTTCTTTGCTCTGTCTTAGACCCCTGAGAAGCCAGGTTCGCCACTGAGGCAAACATTTGCTTTCTCCTGGGGTGTAAGACTATGAGTTTTTATTCTCTCTCCTCTTACAGTTAAGGCACTGAATTAAAAAAGCAAATACAAATCTAGCAACCTGGTGGTCAAAGAGGAGAAGAATGCTTTGAAAAGACATAGTTTAAGGGAGAGAAGCCTGAAAGGGAAAAATGGAAAATTGCATCATAGAACAGCTTTTTAGGATCCCTCAAAGGGCAAAAATAATGTTTTCCAAATAATATTTTTCCCCCGAATAGTACTTTTCCCCCAAATAGTATTTTTTTGTCAAGTGTCTGTCAGTCTGTCAGTCACCTGCTTAGGGTTATTGTACATTTCTTCAAAACCTCTGAAGTTCAAAGTAAATAATTGTTACAATGGTTAAATCCAACGCTTACAAGGAGAATGTTTCCTGAGAATTTGACATTTCAATTAAGGTTGCAATCATGCTGCTCCTGCCTTTTCAAAGATGATCAAATATATCACATTGGAAAACCGTGTAATCTTGTTTGGAAACCTTCCTCATGCTTCTGCGTCCCTGAATGTGCAGTGCCAGAGAACTTTAATACAAATCAGAAACTTAATTTAAGTAATTGGTACTAAAAAAGAAACTTCTGGGCCAGTGCTTTGAATCTTTTGGCTATTAATAACCAACAGAACTGTAGTCTCAAGTCGGTGAAGTGTTCGTGTATTCTCTTCCCAGCTGGGGTCTCAGGATTCAGAGTCCATGGAGTCTGTAGACAAAGGACGGGCATAATGCTGTCAGGGACGCTGGCAGTCGGCAAAAATGAGGATCCAAGAGTTGAAGAGTGTGAGAATAAAATAGAATAAAGCAGAGCAAAGGAAATTACTGAGATAAATTAGAGAACACCGTCTCTGGGTCCAGACGTCAGGGCACTCCTCTGTGAGCACCCGTGGGGTGTGTGGAGCCCATGAGCGGCAGGATGAAATGGGAAGCGCCAGTGTAGGAAGTGCTACTTTTCTGATGCAGCTAATTGAGGAATGTGGAACCTTCCTTCTGAGTCAGCCTGGCGGTATGTGGAACTTTGCGCTGCTTGATGCTTACATGATTATTGCATGAAACTTTGGAAGTAAAACCGGAGTCTCCTGCCACTTAACATTGAAGAGGCAAGAAGTAATGATGTGTGTGTGTGTGTGTGTGTGTGTAAATGGTTCCTAATCTTTAAAATGGTTTGTGGCAGCGGGGTTCTCTATCAGCCGATCATATTTACAGCATAGTCTTAGATGAAAGGGTGTTAGCCCAGCAAGAGATTTGGGCCATCTGTGAGTTCAGTTAAGGTACGCAGGCGTACCACAGCCTTCTGGGGATTCACCATTATTACACAGCAATAAAAACGTCTCTGTGGGACTGTCGACTCATTCTATCTTTTATCGAAAAGTCATTTAAGAAAAATAGGAGGTAAGAAAAAAAAGGTCCTACGTATCCAGTTATTAAAAAACAACCCCTTAAAAAATTTAAAGACATTTCTTCTTTTTTTTTAATGTTTATATATTTATTTTGAGAGAGAGGCAGAATGCGAGTGGGGGAGGGGCAGAGAGAGACACACAGAATCTGAAGCCAATGCCAGGCTCTGAGCTGTCAGCACAGAGCCTGATGCAGGGCTGGAACCCAGGAACCGTGAGATCATGACCTGAGCTGAAGTCAGATGCTTAACTCACTGAGCTCTCCCACTTAAAAATTTTTAGTAAAACTTTTGCAATGGATGTAAAGGTAGAGAGAATAGTAAAATGAACCCCCTCCATATCCCTCACCCAGTTTTGCAATTTTAACTTAACCACATTGCTTCAATTTTCCTGTTTTAAAAATTTGCTTAAGTGGTATACATTCTAATATGTCGTTCTCTTCCTGTATGTTTCATAAATATATATATATCTAAAAATACATGTACATTTTTTTCCAAATAACCCATTATGCCTTTATCACAGTTAGTGGATTAACGGTAAGTTCCTGGTATCACATAATACCCAGTCCATACTAAAGTGTCCCTGATAAGAAAACCAACTTAAATAATTTTACATATACCTGTATCTTCCTTTTTTGCTTACTAATAAGAAGATTTCTATTTTCTTAAAAATGTGGTTTTGCATCTTTAAAAAAAACTTTTTTTAATGTTTTTTATCTGTTTTTGAGACAGCATGAGCAGGGGAGGGTCAGAGAGAGAGGGAGACACAGAATCTGAAGCAGGCTCCAGGCTCCGAGCTGTCAGCAGTGAGCCTGATGGGAGGCTCGAACTCACGAACTGTGAGATCATGACCTGAGCCGGAGCTGGACACTTAACCGACTGAGCCACCCAGGCTGCCCTAATTTTGCATCTTGATTTTAACTATTTCCCAGTGGCATATTTTCACAGCTTTTAAGTTCCGAAATAGCTGTTGGCAAGAGCAGGGGATAACTTGGAAGAGGAACCGTTTCTTTATTTGTGTGTTTCCCCACATACGTGGAGGGACGCTGTGTGTATTTTTCTTCCCCTTATAGTAAATCTCATGGCCATGAACATCTCTGTTCGCACCCCCCGTTTTCCTCCATGAGGGTTATTTCCTTAGGACCGATTCCAGGACTGTTCTCGCGAACCCGAATGTCTGAACATTTGTAAGGCCCTTGACTTGTCTCACGGAGTTGTTTACAAAAGGACTGTACCAATTTACACTTCCACTTACTAAGGATGAGAGCGCCTCTATTAAAATGCTTAAAGGCAGTGCTTTTCCGAGCGCTTATAAATCACGGGCTGAGGCTGGCTTCTGTTTGTCATATGGTCACAGCCATCGCAAAATAAATAAATACACATTTTCTATAGCTCTAAAAACATGGCATGCGCAGACTGCCAAACAACCACAGACTGACTCTGATTACACGAGGAAACCGGTCTACTTGTTGAAAATGTGGTAATGAGATAGTTTCCACCCAGACGGGAAGCCTGGCTCTGGCGGGGGAGGGGCGCCTGCACTTCTGGTCTCTGTCCACCCACCCAGAGGAAGGTAGAAATGATCAGGTCAGCATGCTCTTTTCTTTTACTTTACCTGTTTTTTTTTTCTCTTTCTAAAAAGCTGGGGATCTTACTTGTTTCTATACTGCTGAGCAGATGATGCAGAAATACTCTCGAAAACTAGCAGAGTCTTCGGACGGCTTATGCGCTTCCTGTCAAGGAGCCTGGCAGCGAGCACTTGGGGGAACTGGGGGGGATTAGGGGCAGAGCCATTTTATCGTCCAAATTCTACTTTGTTTCCTTGGGGACACGTTGTTCCTATTTGTTGACTTCAAATAAAAACTGCTTTAGGAACGGTTCATTTCTGTTCAGAGCATTCTTATTTTCTTCAAAGAAGAGAGCACGGCAGTTACACATCCTTGTAGAAAATTCAGTTAGTTGTATGGGTTTGGAGAAATTTATGGGATGGATTTTTTTTTTTTTTTGAGGCAGGGAGAAAGAAGAAACTCATTACTGTCGTGTTTATGGCAGGGGTGGGGGAGAAACAAGAAGGAACTTGATAAGAAAATACTGAGCAAGATGGTCCTTAAAAGCCTAGAACCTGAATCTTTAAATTCTTTTTTTGTTTGCTTGTGTTTTGGGAAAAAGTTCAGGAAAGAGGTTTTCTTTTCGTCCTTTGCTTTCTTGCTGGTTTTGTCTGACTCTGAAGCAGTTCCTCAACGTGAGTGGGAACAAAGTATAACCTCTTAAAATATTTTTAAGAGGACAGGCAGGTTTGGTATTTGTAAAAAATATGTCAACAAAATGTGCTAACCACATTAAAAAAAAAAAAGTTGTCAAAGAAGCCAGAGGGATTCATTCAGCGGAAGGGCTGTTTTAGAGCAGGGAGACGCTCGGAGACAATAATGACTAAGGTCGTTTTGGCTGATGTTTACTGAGCTGATGGCCGCGTGCCAGGCACCGTTTTCAGGTTTGGTTGTAATTAGCTCCTGCAGCCTTCCCAAGCGGCCCCATGCGGTGGGCGGCGATGTGCCCATTGTACGGGCGAGGCAGGCAAGTCGAGTCAGGAGGCTGAGGTTTCCCCGCAGCTGAGCAGGGAGCCAGGCTTTGGGCGCCCGCTGGCTCTGAGGACCGTGTTTGATTCAGTTCCTGTTTCTGAGACCACCTTCGTGTTCGTGTTGGGGAGCGGCTGAGCCGAAGCAGCCCACCCCCTGAGAGTGAAGCCGTGGGGTACCTGGCGTTGGGCCCACCACCCTCGGGAGCACCAGGGTCGGCATCTAATCTTCAGACTAGACCTCTGATTTCGTGGTCACTCAGTACCTACCAGGGGCGTGGCTCTGACCTTAGTCTCCTCTCCAGCATGTTCCCCAAATTCCACATCCTGTTTGAGGGTGTGGCTGGAGAGGGCACAGGAGATAGGGGCTCATCCCCCCAACACTTCCCTGGAGCCACTCACCTCTGACTCTCTCCTTCAGGTGCCTCCCCGGTCTCACTTGACCTCCAGTTCGGAGAAGGTGTCCAAGGAACCCTGAAGGGCACGTAGCTTCCAGTTTCCTGGAGGATCACTTGGATTGAGGTATCTTTCTTCCCAGAGTTCTGCTTACTTTGTCTACATTGGCCCATCTTGCTGCTGATCGAGAGCTGCTCAGCTTCTGATGTGGACAGACTTGGGTCCAGCTCTGAGGGCCTCCCTCACTTCATAGAAACACTCTTGCTTCTCTGCTCCAACCCAGAATAAGGACCCCGGCAGGTCCCTGCAATGGTTGAGAACAGACCCGGTCTGGAGCGCGGGTGAGCTCCTGTGTGGCCATGGGCGATGGTCTTTGTGATCCTAGCCTGTCCTAATCGAATGCTTCATGTGCCAAATTCTCCCCCAAAGCGTTTGACTCGTGAGGACTTATTTATCCTTCCAAATACACCAGTGAGTGTTTACCCTCACCTCCTTCTGTAAAAGGGCAGGGGTGGGGATACGGCGGGAAAAGCGCTCCAGTGAGCTGGCTGAGCAATAGTTGGGTAGCCTGGGGTCTTGGTTTGAACTTGGAAACCAGTTTCAAGAGCTCAGCCCTTTAATTCCCTTCCTGTCTCACCACTGGGAGGTGCGGCTTCTAATCTGGGCGATGCGGGTACCAACTCTGCCTGGGTATCCAGAAATGGTGCAAATAATGGACGCGGCCCAGAAAAAGTCCTTAATCAATGGTCCCTATTACTCTTCTTCAGTCCCTTGAGGCCAAAGTCAACCGCTCAGGACAAAATAGAATGGCGTGAGCCGGCACAGGCTTTGGAATTTGTTCGGGCTAGAATTCTACTTTATTCTTGTTGTAGAATCTCAAGCAAGTCAAAGGCCTTAGAAAGGCAGAGACTGAGTTAACCTCTGCGGGCCACGGTCTCCTTACCTGCCGGATGAATTTCAGTACACAGGTTATGGTGTTTGGTGCCCAGCACTATGGTTGGGCCGATCAGGTGTGGAGTTAAGACTCTGGCCCATAGCAGGGCTATGGCCAGATTAAATTGTTCTACTTTTTCCTTTTTGTTAAACTTGTCTTATCCCTTCTTACTATTATTAATCGTTTTTGTTGTTGGGCTGTTTTACTGAAAATATGGACACGCTTAAATATCTGAGGGATTTCAGCAAGGAGACTTTCTGGGTTATTATTTTAAGAGGACTCTTGGTTTTATCAGCTTGTTTAATAAGACTCTTAATATCTCCACCAGATCCTTATTCCTCTGGCCATGCCATTCACGGGCTCTCAGGTTCATTCAGAGTAACATCCTGTCTTTACAACGCCCAAAATGGCATGTGCCTCTTCCCTTCTAATTTTATGACTTGTGTCCTCTCACTGCTCCATGCCAGCCACAACATCATGCCAGCTTCCTTTGCTGTTCCTTGAACCATGGGGCATACTGCTTCAAGGTCTTTGCCTGCCGATCCCTCAGCTGGGACTGCTCTCTGCCCAGAACTCTACATGGCTCCCACTGTCATCCCTTCAGATCTTTACTCAGATATCTGCACCTGGGAAGCCTTCCAGGCCTAAAATGTTGAACGTTACTCCCATCAACTCCCTCCACTCTCTGGCCCCTTTCTCTGTCCCCTTTTCCCCCCTCCATAATACTAATCATTTAATTCTTTTCTAAAGATTTTATTAAAAACTTTTAAAAATTTATTTTCTTATTTTGAGAGAGGGGGAGGGGCAGAGAGAGGTAGAGAGAGAATCCCCCAGCAGGCTTTGTACTGCTTTCCGTGCAGAGCCCGATGAGGGGCTCAATCCCACCAATCATGAGATTGTGATCTGAGCTGAAATCAAGAGTCAGATGTTTAACCAACTGAGTCCCCCAGGAGCACTGAGATTTTATTTTTAAGTAATCTTTATACCCAATGTGGGGCTCGAACTCACAACCCTGAAATCAAGAGTCCCTTGCTCCACAGACAGAGCCAGCCGGGCGCCCTGTAGCACTGATCATTTAATTCACTACAGTATTAAGTGTTAACTCCGCGAGGATCAGCATTTTGATGGGTTTGCTTTCTGGCTGTGTTCCCAGCCCCTAAAACAGTGCCTGGTACACAGTCAGTCTTCGTATTTGTCGACTGAGACAGTGAATGAATGAGCGGATGGCAGGACCGAGGGGGCATATTTACTTAATGAAACTGAACAGCTGAATGAATACTGGGGACATTTTCCCGAATGCTGTGATTTGGAGCAAACTGGCCTTACCTTTGAGGATCCTGTAGTCCATTCAGACATCATCCGTGGCCAGCATAACCCAGCTAGTGTCATAAAGGAGGCGTTGAACAAAGACAGTGACTGAACAAAGAGCATGCGGGCATTAGGAGTGGCCGTGGGGGATGGGTAGGAGGGCTCCAGATTGATGTTTGGACGGAGGCAGCATGTGGGTTTTGGGGGGACTCAAAATGGGTGTGGGACGGCTCTGGGCACAGAGCAAGGAGGAGGGTAAGTGGAGGAGAGTTCATTAAGAAGCAGTAAATGAGGGGCGCCTGGGTGGCTCAGTTGGTTGGGCCTCCGGCTTCGGCTCAGGTCAGATCTCACGTTCGTGGGTTCGAGCCCCGCGTCAGGCTCTGTGCTGACAGCCAGCTCAGAGCCTGGAGCCTGCTTCCGGTTCTGTGTCTCCTTCTCTCTCTGCCCCTCCCTCTCTCATGCTCTGTCTCTCTCTGTATCAAAAATAAATAAAACATTAAAAAAAAAAGTTTAAAAAAAAATAAAAAAAAAAAAGAAGCAGTAAATGAAAATACTAAGTATTTTATTCTCTGTTGATAATTTCCCAGGGTACTTAGCGTAGTTTGGAATTCTGTGTTAATAGGCAGCTAATTTTTAGTTATATAGGTCACATATGAATGTGTTTTACATGTTAAAAGATTAAAATATTTAGTTGCCAGTCAAGGGTACTGGATCTTTGCCCATATTTGAGAATTAACCAAATTTTATTCATGTATTTGCATATGTATTTCTTTCGTATTGACTTATTGAGACATGATTGACATATAACCTATTAGTTTCAGTTGTACAATATAATGATTCAATATTTCTATATATTGGGAAATGATCAGCCTATATATTTCCAATCTCTGTGTAGAATAAACATGCGTGTGTATTATATATAATATAAATATATATTATATATATTTCCTTTAGAAAATATATTATTGTGTTACCTTTCGTGGCTTCATTTATTTATTTACTCCGCAATGTCTTGGTGATTTAGCCTCATGAGCACATGTAGCAATGCTTCATTCTTTCTAACTGATGTCTATATTCTTTTTTTATCAAAACAATTTTTTTAATGTTTATTTATTTCTGAGAGACACAGACAGAGAACAAGCAGGGGATGGACAGAGAGAGAGAGACTCAGAATCCAAAGCCGGCTCCAGGCTGCAAGCCGTCAGCACAGAGCCTGAGGTGGGGCTCAAACTCACCAATTGTGAGATCATGACCTGAGGGGAAGTCGGGGGCTTAACCCACTGAGCCACTCAGGCACCCCTGTCTATATTCTTAAATTTGGATATATCATAGTTTCAGTGGTCACTTTCCTCTTGCTGAACATATAGGTTGTTTCTTATTTGTCACGACTATCAAGAAGGCTGTGATGAATTTCGGTATGTAGGAGTGATTATTTCTTCAGGGTAGTTACTGTAATTATATGCTTATCTATTTTTTTGTTTTAATGTGTTTAATGTCTGTTTCTCCTATGAAAATATAAACTCCATGAGGACAGCAATCCAATTTGTTTTGTACCTCGCTCTTTAATTACTATCTAGCCAGTGCCCGGGACAGAGGAGTGGTCAATAAATATTTATGGCATGAATCTGGCTGAAAGGTTGGCTGGGGCCCTGGGGCAGTTTTGCATCCTAAGGGAGGCCACTGGGACTTATTTGGGTAAATTGGAGATTTATGTGCGGGGCGGTAGAGGGTGGTTATTTGTGGTATTGAGGAAAAATTGTTCTAGGCGGGGAAGGAGGCAGGTACTTGAGGCCCGGTTATGCAATCATTACCCAGATCAGAGGAAAAGATAAGACGGTAGAAACAGAAAGGAGACGGTGCATTCGAGAGCGACTGGATGACAGGATCTGTAACACTGACTGACTGATTAGCTCTGAGGGACTGTGTAAGGAAGGCAGTGGAGATCCAGCCTAGGACATGTTTTCTTTCTTTCTTCCTTTTTTAAATTTTTTATGTTTTTTATTTATTTTTGAGAGACAGAGAGACAGTGTGAGCAGGGGAGGGTCAGAGAGAGAGGGAGACACCGAATCCGAAGCAGGCTCCAGGCTCTGAGCTGGCTGTTGGCACAGAGCCCAACATGGGGCTCAAATCCATGAACTGTGAGATCATGACCTGAGCTGAAGGTGGACGCTTAACCGACTGAGCCACCCAGGTGCCCCTCTTTTTCTTTCAATTACTTTAGAGAGAGAGACAGTTCAAGTGAGGCAGAGAGAGAGAGAAAGAGAATTTTTTTTTAGTTTTTTAAGCTTTTTAACGTTTACTTTTGAGAGAGAGACAGCGCGAGAGGGGGAAGGGCAGAGAGGAGACACAGAATTAGAAGCAGGCTCCAGGCTCTGAGCTGTCAGCACACAGCTCACGAACTCACGAACCGTGAGATCATGACCTGAGCTGAAGTTAGGCGCCTAATTGACTGAACCACCCAGGAGCCCAGAGAGGCAGAAAAAATCTTAAGCAGGCTCCATGCTGAGTGTGGAGCCCGATGTCGGGCTCGATCCCACGACCCTGGGATCATGACCTGAGCCAAAATCAAGAGCCAGACACTCAACCTCAACGGGCTGAGCCAGCCAGGCGTCCCTAGGACATTCTTCATTTCACAAACGTTATTGCCTCCCAGTTGTGTGCAAAAAAGCACTCTGCTAATTGCCTTTAGGATGTAAATTTGCACCACCTTTTCTCCCTACCTTCAAAGGAGATCTGGAGTCTCCTGGGAACGGTGGAGGACTTGGAGGAAGACTAAGCAGGTACACCAAGACCGACAGGGAGGAACGGAGGTGGGAGGGGCTAGCCCAGGGCGATAGAGTGAAATATTGTTGTCCCAGGGGGGTGGGGAGGAATGCTGGGTGAGGATGTTTCAACCCTGCCCCAGAGACGAGAACGTTGAGGAAATAGGATGTCGAGAAATGTGCATCAGTGGAGATTTTTAGAAGCGAGGAGATTTCAGTTGGTGACAGAGCCGGGGTCTGACGTAGGGTTCAAATGACCCACTGGCCTCAGTGTGGTCTGGAGGGTGGGGAACCAACTGTTAGCTGGGTGGCCGCAGGCGGGCTACTGAACCATCTTAAGCCTCAGTTTCCTCTTGTTAAAGAAGAGGCAGTGATCACTTACAGGGGTGAAGATTGGTTAGATTATGGCTAATCCGGTGGCCAAGTGTGTTTACCGGTGACCACGCTGATTCCCTGAGCGTGCCTTCCACACCGGGGAAAGTAAATGGAGGTGGTGGCCCGCAATTGGCCATTTCTTGTTTTACCAGGATGCCACCTTTCAGGAGATAATCTCTCCAGGAAGAAGCACTTAACTTGAAGTTCCGTGGGTCAGTTTTTCTTGCGTTTCTGTCCAGTCACATCCCAGTGTTGGTGGGATACAATCCAGTGTTGTTGTCGTGGACACCCCGCTCGCCCCCCCCCCGAGTCTTGTCTGCCACGTTATCAAGGATTTTGTTTATATTCCAAGAGACATGGGGAGTTTTAGGCAGGACCCTGATGTAATCAGATTTGACTTCTGAAAAGATCAGTGTGACTTCTGAAAACATCAGTGTGACAGAGAGGGGACTGTCCGTGCTTCTGCTGGAATGGTAGCTCTGCGGTAGAGCTCACTTCCCTTGTACTCATAACCCTGGCCTGTGGCAAACAATGCTGGGCACATTCTATTCGTTGAATGTATATTTGACCTCTCTGCATTTAAAGCAAGACTAAACGTAGCCATTGTGTTACTAGGAGGAGGTCATGAGACAATGGATGGGAACTTGTCTGGCAAGCAGTTATTTATTTACTTATCCCCCCCCACCCCGGTCTAATATTTAATGAGCATCTACTATGTGCTAGGCATGGTTCAAGGTCCTGGGGCTGCATGGGGTGGGGTGTGGGGGTAAGACTTGGTCAGTGTCTGCACAGGAAAGGAGGTGGCTGCTTTATTGCCTGTGGGTCTTCGGAGAGCTATGTAATCCCTCTCTGCCCGGGTCTTTGTCTAATAAATGGAAAAGTATAAATCCTACCTCACAGGCTCATGCCAGGGGTTAGATGAGTTACAAAGTGTAAAAGCGCACATTAAGAAGTCAATGAACGTTAGTGTTCATAAGCTAGCATCTTGGCCTGCTGGCCTGGAGCCTGCTTCCGATTCTGTGTCTCCCTCTCTCTCTGCCCCTCCCCTGCTCGTGTTCTGTCTCTCTCGGTCTCAAAAATAAACATACATTAAAAAAAAAAAGAGTAGAGCCCTTTGGGGAGCGGATACTCCGTATCCACGAGAATATGGCTGTCGTTAGACATTGCAGAGTTCCCCTGTGGTTTGAGCCGAACAACCCGACCGTCCAATGAGGCGGGCAGGGAGGAGGCTAGAATCCCCATTTTACAGATGAAGAAACGGAGCCCAGATCCTAGTGACTGGCCTCAAGACCCCAGTCTCAAGCCCCTTCCCACTGGACCTCTCGGCAGCTAAGTTCCATGTTTTACTAATGCACATCAGTGTGCGTTTGTTGTGAGCACATCTACTGGTCACTGCTGTGGGCAGACATCTAAGAGGAGATGGAGCCGGTAGTTGGAAATCTGTTTCAAGAGTTGAGCGGAGAGGGCGCCTGGGTGGCTCAGTCGGTTAAAAGTCCAACTTCAGCTCAGGTCACAATCTCACGGTTCGTGAGTTCGAGCCCCAGGTCGGGTCTGTGCTGACAGCTCAGAGCCTGGAGCCTGCTTTGGATTCTGTGTCTCCCTCTCTTTGCCCCTCCCCCACTCTTGCTCTGTCTCTGCCTCAAAAATGAATAAAACATTAAAAAAAAAAGAGTTGAGGGGAGGGGGCGCCCGGGAGGCTCAGTTGGTTAAGCGTCTGACTCTTGGTTTTGAGTCTGGTCATGAGCTTGCGGTTCGTGGGTCCAAGCCCCACGTGGGGCTCTGAGAGATGGCAGTGTGGAGTGTGCTCCGGATTCCCCCTTCCTCTCTCTCTGCCCTTCCCCATCTCAGTCTCTCAAAAAAAAAAAAAAAGTTGAGGGGAGAGGTCTGGGTGGCAAATACATATTTAGGAGCCTTAAACATCTAGATGGTCTTTCAGGTCACTGGACTATGGATGGAATAATCTAGGAAATGAGAAGACAAGGCACCAGCAATGGGCCCTGGGTAGTTCCAAGTCTGGAGGTCAGGGAGAAGAGAGGACCGAGAAGGGGGGATGGAGAAGGAGCCTCCAGTGAGGAAGGGGGTGGGGTGGGGTGGAAATCTATAGAACATGGAAAACAAAGGAAATAGTGTTTCAAAGATGAGGAAGGGGTCAACTCTATCAATACATACGGCACACATATTATCTGTTGTCTGTGTGTTTGTCTGTCTCCCTCTAAAAAGGGGCAAACCCTGGGGTGCCTGGGTGGCTCAGTCGGTCGAGTGTCTGACTCTGGCTCAGATCATGATCTCAGTCTGTGAGTTTGAGTCCTACGTTGGGCTCTGCGCTGACAGCTCAGGGCCTGGAGCCTGCTTCCGATTTTGTGTCTCCCTCTCTCTCTCTCTCTCTCTCTCTCTCTCTCTCTCTCTGCCCCTCCCCGGCTTGTGGTCTGTCTCTCAAAAATAAACATTAAAAAATTAAAAAAAAATTAAAAGGGGCAAATGCATTGTTTTGCTTCCTGCCAAGCCCTGTCTCCTGTGCCTAGAACAGGGCCAGGCTGCCCCACTCGCCCCGGTAAAACTCTGGGGTTACAGCTCTGTAGCGTGTCTCATTTAATTCTCCAGAGTCTTATAGAAAAATATGTATTTGCATAATTAATAATTCTATATACGTCCTTTTCCAGTTTTACTGATATATAATTGACATATGACACCGTATAAGGGTAAGGCGCCAGCATAATGACTTGATAAAGGCATATATTGCAAAATGATTACTTAACATCCATTGCTCCATATGGCTATCACCTTTTTCCTTGTGATGAGAGCTAAGGCCTTCCTCCTCTGCCTCCTCATCATCACATTTGGTGGATAAGGAAACTGCAACCCAGAGAGATGAAATAATATGGAGGCTAACGCAGCTCTCAGAAGGTGGAATGGAATAGTGGAGAGCGGGTCCTTGGGGAGAAGACGTCCCGTAACCTTGGCAGAGGAAGCCACCCCCTCCCCACTGGTAGGCACAGAGCTTAAACCATTTTCAGGGGGAAGAGAAGCTGCCATCTTGAAAGAAAGGGAAGGGGGTGGTAGGCAAAGGGAGCCACAGGTCTGAAGGCTCCGGGTCGCAGGGAAGGCCTAATGGCTGGAGCTTAGAATCCCAGGGAAGGGGCTGCCAAAACTTGAGTCTGCAGGGCTAGGCAGGGGGCAGATCCACAGAGTTGGGGAGGCCAGCTCTTGGAGTTTGTTCTTTAACCCCCCTCCCCCTCCCACCCCCAGGCCGTAGGAAGCCATTAAGCAGGGCGGTGACAGGATCTAATTTACCCGGTAAAAGATCTCCTGGATTTAGGGTGGAGCTTGGATTAAGGCAAATTTAGAAAGGAAGAAGCTGGCAGGAACCTTATGCGCCTTATGCGCTCCATATATTTGGAGGAGAGAGTGAGAGGGGACGGTGCCCTGTTAGAGACGGAGGTAAGTGGCCAAAGTTAAGATATATTAAGACAGCATTTAATGGACTAAAGGTGGGTGTAGGGGGATGGAGATACGAAATACCGTTGGACTTCTGGGTTTTGGCTTGAGTAAGTTGGGCGGACCCATTCACTGAGATGAGAATGGGAATCAGATTTCAATAAAACTTTGTTAGTCGCCTTCCTCTTCCTCCACCTCCCCTTATGCCAGAGGTGAGCGCAGAAAACTTTGAAGAGGTGCTCTGGAAGTTATGTGACACTTGCAATTCATATATATGTATATATTATGTTTATCTATTTTTATGTTTATTTATTTTTGAGAGAGAAAGCACAAGTGGGGGAGGGCTGCAGAGAGAGGGGGCCAGAGGATCCAGAGCAGGCTCTCTGCTGAGAGCCCGATGTGGGGCTTGAACTCGCAAACCCTGAGATCCAGACCTGAGCCCAAGTCAGGCGCTTAACCGACATGAGCCACCCAGGCGCCCCGACCCATGTAATTTCTAAAGAGAGTTTACATTTACATTGTGAGTGAAGTCAGCCTTGAAAAGCATCCAGAATATTGGCGGCAGGCAAAATTCGAGCGCGGAGAGCGGATGGGCAACGGGACAGATACAGTTAAAAATCAACTGTGCTCTTTGCACATCATCAAGGTCGATTAATTCAATCAAGTCATGATTGCATCTAAACCTCGATTTAAACTTGGCCCCTCCCTTTTCGGTTTGCTTTGGAAAACCCAGTAATCTCCTCTCTTATAGGATTGTTCCAGGCCAGGTAGACTGGCAAACTCCGAGAGAAGTCTCCAGACTGCAGACGCTGCCTCCGCCTCTGAAAGGTGATTTTTGCAGTTTATTTTTTTATCATAGATTATTGGTGATGTTTTATAGAAGGCTTAAAATGTCGAGGGGGCTCGAGGGGGGGGGGATCAAGAAACTTACTAGAAAAGAGAGCCGTGTGGCTTTCCCTGGAGTTGTTGGGTGATCCGTACTTAATTTAGTGCGTTCAGTCGTGTGAAAAGGGCTGTCCTGATTTCCTTCTCAAATGTCCTTTGTAGTTACCAAGAGCTGGCAAGGTTTGCCTTAACTTTTTCATTTTCTTTTCCTGCTGACTCCTCACTGCAGTTTTTCAGGTTTTCCTGCTCTGAACACTGAATTCTTTTAAATCGAGTGTCTATGTTGGCTCCATTTCAGCCCCAAGGATTTACGTACAGTTTCCAAAACTGTTTTTCTGTAATAGTTCCACAGTAAAACAAATAACTTGTGAAACAGGAAGATCATATCACATTGTTTGTCTAATGAAGGCTAAGTCTCCCAGGATGAGTCCAATGGATGTTAAATATGGCAAATTAGAAGGGTTTGGGGTTTTGTTATTAGATCTGAGAAGGCTGTGCGGCAGCATCTGGAGAGAAAACCAGAAGTTAGCGAAACGGAGAGGTTTCCTATCATGAGGATTGAATTGGAGATAATGGTGCTATTTTCTAAGCGTACACTGGGAAATATATCTTAAGGAGGGCCGGTCTGTTTGGATAATTGGGAAAACGAGGTGTAGCTGATGTTTGTCGCATTAAGGAGAGGTGAAGTGGGGCTTTTTCGACCTTTCTCTGAGTAACATGTGCAGAGCATCAGCTTCCACGGGAAGGGACATTTCTGATTCTAGTCTTTGTTTGTGTTCCCTGCCTCTCCCGCAGCACCTGACTCCTTTAGAGATAGTCTAGCTGGGGGTGATGGCGAAACCGGATTACTTGTGGGTGGAGCTACAGAGTACGCCGCCACGGCTTGGTTTTCCATGTTCATTTCATAGACTAGTAATGAGTTCTTCCGCTTTTACTACAAAACCAATTGTTCCTCGTATTCTCCTTTACTTTTGGAGTTTCCATTTTTAATTGTTTTACCGATGCATGCTCTGCATGCTCTCCAAGAATATCTTAAGTACGAGTCTTCCTGTTTTAAGGGGGAGAGCGTGTCTCACAGATGTCCTTAGAGCTAATGCAGATCACTCTGTGTCCATTTAAAAACACAGTATGTGTTTGCAACCCAGCACTCAGTCACTGGCAGAATTTTTGCAACGATTTCCCAGTTTTATTGGCACGTCTCCAGGAATAGGGTTCTTTGTAATTCTTTGCTCAAACATAAGGATCTCATACAAAACTCTTAGGTCAGTGAAGACAATTATCTTTCAATTTTAAAAGCTATGACATTTAAGGTTTTTTTGGGGCTGGGGGGGGGAGGAGATAGAAACAGTAACTAACAAACCATAAGATGCTAGCTATTATGCTAACAAAAGTGTAAAGGCACAGAGGAAAAGCACAGCCGTTTTTTGCTCAGAAAATAATTCAGTAGCAACAAGGTCTGAGAGCCAGGAGCCTCATTGTTTTTAGTTGAAACCATGATTTGTCAAAACATTTGTTTCCCTATCCCTTCTGAAAAGTTTGGACTTTTCTTTTTGCTCAATTTTGACACTAGAATTTTAACTATCAGTGCTATTGTGTTAACAGCATTCAAGGTTTCAGAGTTCAAAGGTTACCCATTAACTTGTAGAGTGAGGCTACACTTAATGCGGAGACTCAACCTGGTTCCACTTGCTCAGAGTTTGTTTTTGTAGCCATGCTCCAAGCCGGCCGTTTTGATCAGTTAAATGAAGTTTCTTGTTTATGAAGAGTGTCCTTGGATTGCATTTTAGGATGTGACTACTTCTAAGGGTTTAAAAAATATTTGAAAGACAGGTATTTATCTTCCCTGAGAAAAGGAACCCTAGCGCTAGAAATGATCAACATTAGTGTACTTCGGTGGGAAAAAAAGTTCTGGCCGAAGAATTTACTTCTGGCACTGCTAATTGTGATTAAGTAATTGGTTCACTTCCTTTTTTAAAAAGACTAACCACCATATGTGGGGTTAGTAGTTATATATAAAATGACAGCAAAACACCACACTTGGCAAATTCTTCCCCTCTGCTAGGAAGCTGTCTCTCACAATCCCATTTTCTACTAAGAACTTCATTGCTCACCAGCAGAGCCTTGATACAGCCCTCCTCCCCCATTTATTAAATATATACTTTAAGTGCCTTTCTTAGTAGGTTTTAAGTTTTTTCATTTTGGGTACACCCATATCCCATAAAAAAAAAAATACTTGGCTGTCTTGTTTTTGGTGAGTTGCCTAGCTCTGTTTACATTTGAATTCGTTTGCATTTTGGGGCAGAAAACTTGGTGGTTGTGATTGTTGCTTCTGCGATTACTCCTCGGGGCGGAACCTAAAATGAGGGAACACAGGCCTTTGGAATCGTGACCTTTTTTCTTCTTTTGTGAGCTGGGTACGGTAGGAAACGCTCTAAAGCTCTAAATACGTTGCGTGTGGGACAGAGGGGGCAAGGCTAGTTTGTCGCCCCCCCCCTCCCGCCCAGTTTAAGCCCGGGTTTCATCCACGTGGGTTTCTATCAAAGCCAAGTGGATTCTTGGAACCCAGGCCAAGTTTAGAAATATCAAGTTATAATAGCGGCACAAGTCTAGCCCTTTTAAAAAAACAATTACAGGATGGCTTTATGAAGATACTCATTAAACCATTTTAATCGTGTCACCTCCTCGACCTTGCTCACGCTTGACGAAAACCTGAAGGTATGTTTTTGCACTTCAGCCTTCTAACCTGCTCAAATGGGCGCCGAGGCTTTGGCTGGTAATTCGGGATGACCCGGGAGTTCTGCTACCGGCCCCTCCCTCGTCCGGGCACACCTTGCGAGGGAGGGGGAGGCGGCTAGGCTGAGGCCTGGATCTGCGCCTGCGCGCTGGCCCCCGGGGGGGGGGCGGCCCCTCCCCGCGTACCTGTCACTGGAACCGCTGGAGCGCGCGCGGGCCACGTTTAGCCGGATGGCGGGAGGCGGCGTGCGTGGTGCGGGGGGGCTGTGTGTGGGGGTGGTGTAAGGCGCGCGCGTGCGCGGGAAGCGCCGGCGAGAAGGGGAGTGCGCGCGCTCGTCAGCTCGCTCGCGTCCCGGAGGCGGAGTCC
>NC_043711.1:98190742-98208723 GCF_006229205.1 Suricata suricatta | reverse complement strand
GGCCGGTGAAGGCAGGAGGCGGGGCATCTCCGAACGGCGGGGCCGAGGGAGGGCGCAACAGCTGCTCCCAGAACACTTTCTGACCCAACAGTCCCCCTGCGCCGGACGCGCCGCGACCCGGCGGCTCTAGGGACCCCCCGCGCCTGCACTGTCCCCGCGCGGACGAGTAGGGGGCGCCCGCGCCTTTGCCCCCCGTGCGCACCCCCGCCCCGCTCACCTTAGCCCCGCGCCCGAGGTGAGCCCGGCCCCCAAATCCCTCGGGCGGGGGAGGGGTGGGGGCAGGGGGGCTCTCCCTTGTGGGGGGAGGTCTTCAAGGCGCGGGGTCCTGAGGCGCCCGGGGAGATGGTTTCGTTCCGCGCCCAGTGGCCCCCCATCTCTTTTGGGGGGCCGGAGCGGGCGCGGAAGCCGGGAGGTGTCCTCACAAAAGGCCGAGAGAAACTCCCCGTCGCCTTCCCCTCCCTCCTGCCTTCCCCGCCCCCTCCCCTCGCCTTCTCCCTCCTCATTCAAACCTCGGCTCGCTCGTGTGGTGTCAGTTCAGTCCCGGCCGCCGCCGAGCGAGGAAATGGCCGAGGAGCCGGAGACGCAGGTAAAGGGGGCGCGCCCCCCGCCCGCGCCGGGCCCAGGGGCGCCGCGCCGCGCCCTCCGAAGTCCCCCCGAGCCGCCCTCGAGTCTCCCGTGCTCGTTAGCTCGCCCCCCTCCCCGGATGACCCCCGCCCCGCCCGGCCCCAGCTCTTGCTCTCTGTTCCGCTCCTCTAGGGCGCCCCCTCCCCACCCAGCTACGGAGCAAACCCAGCAGTGAGGAGATGCCGGGCGAGCCCCCGGTGTGTACAGTGTTTTACCATCACACTCACTCTCTCGGGGACAGACGGGATGGCTTGGGGGCGGGGGAGTCCCCCTTCTCCGGCCCGGGCAGAGAGCTGGGGGCTGCGTGCGTGCGTGGGTGGGTGGGGGGCTGTTCCGGAAAAGTTGGGTGGCTCCGCCGGGCGGCTCTCCGGGTTTGCCTGCTCTGCTGGGGGGGGCGGGCGGAGGTGAGGGGGCCGGCGCAGGGTCCCCCCGCGATGGCTCCGGCGGGGGGGGCCGGAGCAACTTGGGAACAGCCAAAACAATGCGTCCTAACAGGCGTCCCCCGCAAACAATGGGACGGTCCACACGGGCCGGGCGGAGGGCGCGTCTACAGGGGCCGAGGGGAGGGGCTTGGCGTCGCCGCGGACCCCGACGCGCACCCCAGTGAGCCCCCGGGCGCCCCCAATCCGTCCCTGGGATTCCCGGGCTCTTGCCCATCCCTGAGTAGGCGGTGCACGGGCTGCGATTCCTGGATGTGTGTGATAAGGTGTTTTTTTTTTTTCCTCTCCTTAATTTTGAAGATTTTTGGAAACTTTTTAAATAGCCCTTAAACGCTTAAAGAATATCTTTATAACTTTTAATTCTACTTGGAGTACCAAAGCCAGCTGGAAGCAGAACTAGTGACTCTAAAGGGCAGGAAGGATTGAAATGTTCGCCTATAAGTGTTTCTTTCTTTCTTTTTCTTTCTTTCTTTTTTTTTTTTTTTAAAAGGGAAGTTTCTGCCAGGAGGCGCTGAGTGGCGAAACCGCGCAGTTTCAGATGTAGAGCCCTCTTCTCTCTAGCTTTGGCCCCAAAATGCGAGCGGCACAGGACGGGGAGGGGAGAGGAGGGCGCTGCTGGGGGGCCCCTGGAGGCCGGATTTGGGGCGGCCTGGGCGGTCCTCCTACCATGGGGGCCACACCTGTAGGCCGGTACCTGCGCCCGGGGACGTCCAGGTCCCAGGTTGGAACCCATATTTTGGGATTCAGGGAAGGGCCACCGAGGACGGGAAGCCGCATTCTTGGGCGGGTGGGATGGGGGTGGGGAGTGGTGGGGTGGGCAGGCGGGGACTTTTCCTAAAGGTTTAGTTACAGGAACAGGAAAGAAGCCACCAGTGGCCACTTCTGGGACCCCAGTGGCCTGCTTACCCAGGGAATAGCAGAAACTTTATTTTTTTCTCTTTATTTGTTTCCCCAAGAAAAGAATAGTCATTTTAGAGTTTAAGGCTTTGGTGTGTTCCTCTTTGAAATTCCTGGAGCCTCAGTTTATCTTTCTGAATCAGCCTATAGGGCTTGAAGCGTTGGCATGAACATTCCTAAATGTGTGTGAAATGCAGAGCTGTTGCAGTGGTCCTTTGGCCAGTTTGGGGTCGTGGGGTGTGGACTACTGCATGCTCCATACCAGCCAGTCTCCTAGCTTTCTAGATCGTTTGGAACCATTAAGCTGTATGTTTTAAGAAGCCTAGGTCTGATTTAGTTCAGGTTGATTCAATTATGTCTTCATCGCTTTTGAGTTGGTTGAATGAGTTGACATGAGATTAAGCCCAACAAAAGAAAAGGCAGGATAACAACAGCTGGGTAGGGGTCTTGGGAGGCCTAGCACCTTCTCTTTTGTATGTGTTGAGAAGTACATTTAAAAACGTTGTTACTGTACTCCCCCCCCCTCCCCCGTCCCCCTCATGGATGGATGCCATATTGATTGATTTCAGAGAAGACTTAAAATAACGAAATTTTATAATGCTCAGAATGAATAATCTAGAGTTTCTAAAAAGGCCTGTCGTGTCTGGAGGGACAAGTGCAGAGAAATAACCTAATTGCTTTTTGTCTGAAAAATAACAGCAGTCAAACCACTGGTTTGTGCTTGTTTAGTTAATGTGTCTAAGAACTTCTAAGGTGTGTCCTTAATGGTAGATGACTTTCTGAGAAGCCCTGTTTATTTTAGATACTGTTTTGTTCGATATCCCAAAGACTTCTAGTAGTTCGTGTGTTTTTAATCCTGGTGTTGTAGTGAAGGCAAAACCCCTCCCACCCCAAACTGCTGCCATTTTTAATCAGTTCTAGGAGTCTTAAATTCAAGAGGCAGTGTGACTTCTTTAAAACTCCGGTTGTCCACAGCTACCAGGCACACCATTTATCTGGCCTGTTTGGTAGAATAGGGTTAATAATATGATTGTTTGGAATGTTAATTATTTAGTGTGAAGGAGGGGAAGCCTGCTCCTTTTTAGACTCCACGTTGGTGTGCAGGCTGGGGGAGGGAGCGGGGGAGGGTTATGACTTTTCCAGGTGAAGGACACACTTCTCCTTGGTGTCCAACTTCATTCAGACCTTTTATCTTCCCAGTACCTTCCAGCACTTGGCAGTTTGACCTTTGCTGTTTTTTAATAACTTGTTAAGATCGAAGTTTAGCAGTGGTCTGGGGTTTGTATCATTCCCTTTCACTTCCTAATCAAAAAAGGGAACTAATACACCGCTTTGATAAAATTTGTAGAAAATATTTTCCCCTTCACCCTGAAGAATCTATTTAGATAATAGCTTGATTTTTCTTTTTACCCCGTCCCCCCCCAGGTAGTAGACGGGCAGAGGAGGAGCAGTGCTAGGGTTTGCCTTTACTCTTTAAGGTGGAGGTTCATTTGCATTCTCTTTGTAAGCCTCCATTTTTGGCAGCAGAACCTCTGGGAGCAATAGGAGCCCGGGTCCCTTCCCTCGGACCTTTAAAGAGGAAATCAGAAAATAGGACTTCATCATCCAGTCACTTACAAACTGATGAAATCATTAAGGAGTATAATGGCCTGGCAACGGCAGAGGCCCTCTCTCCTCATTTCAGATAATCACTTTTCTCTCTTTTAAGAACATTTATGATGAAATGGCATGTTTTTGCCACAGCAGGGTTGCGTTTTCCCAACCCTGGAGCACTCTTAATTCCGAGACGCTTGATTAGAGCCTCAGGGGTCCCCAAAGATGTGTTTTCCCACTTTATAAAATTACATTCCTTTCTCCCAGTTGTCACAAACATGATATTGGTTGGTAAGAACTTTTGAGAAGTTCTAATGACTCTTGACTGCCTACTATCTACTACTTCATTAAAAAAAAAAAGATAGAGATAGTTTTATCTGACTCTTTTAGGACTGTAAATGATTGGACCTTTTTTTTTTTTTTTAATGTTTCACGGGGAGCTTTGTTTCCATTTGCTCAAAGACCATTTCAGTTCAGAATGTCCCATCCCACATACGCCAGGATGGCCTGTGTGTTAGGTTTTTTGAGGTTGCTGGGGATGACTTATTTTAAATGGTTCATTGCTAATTTCCTATTTCGGTTTAACCCCTTGGCAGTATGTTTAGTAAATGAATTGGAAAGTTGAAGCCAAAGTCCCAAACAATGGCTATATATGTTCAAGCTTTAGAACTGTACTCAGGGAGGGACCAGAAACCCGAGACCGTTGGATAAGCTGACGAGTATTCGACTAGAATAGAATAAAATAAGTGCAGTGAGATTTTAATTTAAAAGACTACATCTGGAATGTACCGAGCAGTTTGCGAGTTCCTGAGGTGGTCCAAGGAAAAACCTGGAAGGTGTTTACAGAACAGCTACTGAGCTGAAATGAAAGAAATCCTAATCATATTAAATGCTTCAAGTAGGGAAAGGTTTAGTTACAGCATGTAACCGAAACTCAAGGCTGGGAAGAGTTTCGATTTGTACTCCTCACCTCCAGACGGGGGTGGGCACCGGGAGGGGTGTTAACCAGATGAAACTGCACGTGGAGGAGAGAATGAATTGCACAAAGACAGCAGGAAATTTCTGAAGTTCGGGAAAGGGAAGCGTGATCGTTTTCACCGAATGGCCTCCTTTGGGGGGCCGTAGAAAGTTCTTGAGTGCTGGCTGTTAGGAAGGAGGGGATCTGCAGGATTTCTCTCCCACCGATAACACAGGCCAAGTTGTAGTGCGTGGGGCAGAGGGTTTTGAATTGAGACCACAAGGCAGCTGGAAATCTGATTTTGAGGAAGTGGGATCAGGACCATCCTGTCCTAAAATCTGCTGTTGATGATGAGAAAGCTCAATTCTCGTGTAGAGCTAGCTTCCAAATAAATAGTGGGGCACCCCCCCTCCAGCCAGCTGCCGCCACAAACCGCCCCTTTATGCTTCACGTTGGAATGTTCATTAAATGACTTCACATTTGAACATTTGTTGACTGACTGTTCTTCACATCCCCATTACTTCCTGCCCAGGGTAACTACATAACTGAGTTACTGGAAATTAGGGGCCAGTTTGGTAATTTTATGATAAGGTTGAGAAATAAAATTACTAAACCTGAAAAGACAGCTGGGCGAGTTAAATGAGAGAATTTAGTTTGAATTCCTTGGCTTCTGAAGCTGTACCTGCGGTGTTTCTGACCTCCACATTCCTTCAGTTTAGGCCAGAGAGCTGCTGTTAACTACCCCGGGGTCAGGTCCCAGCTTTTTAGTGGATTCGTTTGTGTTCTGTGTATGGTTCGTGTCAGGAAGAGGTTTTGAATTTAAACTTCGGTTCTGTGGACTGGAGATGGAAGAGAGTCCACATTGGTTTTGTTCTCGAAACAGCATTGGGAGAACTGCTTGTGTTTCTCTCTCCTCCCTGTGTTCAATCAGGGTAACTTGCGCACAGTTCAGTTCCACCAGAAGACGTGTTTTTTGGGTTTAAAAAAAAAAACTGTGGATACTTTGTTTTTGTTTTTTTTTTTCCCCTCCAGTCCGGTATACAAATCTACTCATTGTATGTATCTTCATTGAGTCTGATTATATGTAGTAATTGAGAGGAGAGTTTTCCCCTTAATTTTGAAAGCAAACAGGTGACTGAAAAGAGCCAGACATACAACTTTAGTATTTACTCAACAGAGATAGGGAGGGGAATCTTTAAATGTTGGCTTAAAAGAGGGCCTGGCCGTAAAAGGCAGTGCCCATGTTTATATTTAATCTGGTTAGTTAAATTGGGTATCATTAACAACATTCAGCATTTGGCCTTGTGGAAAAAGTGGTGTAGGTGTGTGGGGTAGAGTCGTAGTACTGTGGTCCTAGTGCCTTGTATACCTACGTATAACACAGTTATCTGCGTGTGTGCGCATATACACAAGCGTTTTCTTGGTGGAGAGCAAGAATATACATCCTCTCAAAAGTATTTAAGGTACTACTGGTACTATTGGTGAAGTAGCAATAACAATCTCACAGATCGAATGCTTCATCTGATGGCTTAATTAAAATTCTTGTTTTATTCATTTCCCTTATCGTTCTCTTTCCGATCAGGATGGAATTTGTAAAAGCCAGTTCACAGACCACAGGATCTGTTAATATTGATAATACCGAAACTAAAACTAATGTGTGGCCTCAAGTTCACATTAAGATCCTTTAACTGACCTTAATTGATTTGGAATGAATTAATCCTGACACTCAAATACATGAATATGGTTATATATATTTTTATAGCACTCTGGTCTCTAATTGTACTTAGAACTGAGCCCTTACTGCAGTGTCCAGAAAGGGAGCCTGCCTTAGGACCTTCCCAGGCTTTGCCTGTGAACAGCCATTGGCCTTTTTCTTTTTTCTTTTTTTTTTTTTTAACCATTTGCTTTTGACTAGTTTTAGATTGTGATGCCTCACATAACCTTTTGAATATCTTAATCTTTTTCTTTCACTGAACTTTTAAACCTTTCCACAGCTATATTAGGAAAGTTGGGTCGACCTTTCAGCTCCTGGGTGTGACCTTGGTGATTTCCTTGAAACTGTTGAAGGATTTAAAGTTCCAGGTTTGGATTGTGGCTGTGGCTTAATGATGTTCTCCTCACTTGTCGGATTAGGAAAGAAAGTCGTATGCGGAACCTGCAGAAGGACCATTTATAGAAAACCTGTTAGGTTTCCCTACCAGATCTTGGAGATAATTTTGCCCTTTTACAGGCTCCCAGTGAAACAGGCCAGAGACTAGCAGTTTGTTTGGGTTAAATCTTTTAATGATCATATAGAGGACACTTAAGTGACTCGAGGGAACAAGTAGATTTGCAGGAACACTGCACATTACTTGGTTATAAACGGGATTCTTGTGTGTTTTTGACAGTTTTTGAGGACTTTGAATTTCTCTTGCTCCATAACAGGGTAATAAATATTCCGTATCAAAAAATGTAAGATAACCTGTTCAGCTGAAGGGGAGGCATGCTGTCGGTAAAGGTCCACAGGGTGAGTCCCTTTGTATATGAAGGGCTGTTGCCAAGTCACAGCCGTTGTCAGCAATGTGCCATCTCCTCGTAATTTGTTGCACTTTAAGCACAAATTATTATTTCATTAAGCATTGTATGATGTGTAATATTTGCTAATTCCAAAATCTGTAGATAGTAGCAGAATTCACAGGAGCTTTACTCCCCAAGGAGCATCTGCTTTAAAAAAAGAAAACAAACAGCAGACCTGGCCTAAAGAGCATTAGACTTCTATTTTTTATATTTCAGGCGGCTCTGGCAATATGGTTCCTACCTTTGTTCAAAGATTATGTTGTAAGTTTTAGTTTTTAAAGTATCTAATCATGGTATAAGGTAATCACTAGTACTCTTGCAGAATAGGAGCCTATGCTGGATAACCTCTTGCCTCAGGTGCCTTGGGGGTGTGTGGCTGAAGGCAAAGTGCTATCATCTCCCTGAGTCAAGGTTCAACCCCTTTTTTTTAAACCTGGAAAAACATTTTTGGAAACTGCCTTTCAGGAAGCTTCGTGTGTTCAGAACGCTCACTCTTCTGCAGACTAAAAGCATTTTGATTCTAGGGGTTGGATCAAGATCCTCCCCCTCCTTCCTCCAGTTCTTTGCGAACACAGACAACTTCCGGGGCCAGCAGTGCCTTAGCGTGCCTTTTGCTTCTGTGCCTTCCACCTGGAGGAGGCCGAGGCCCCAGGAAGGCCTTGTGTGGGTGTGCGTTTCACCCCACTGGAATGGTTGTCATTAACTGTAATTAGATTAGAATGTGTATTTTTGGGTAAGTTTTGTTATTATTAAAGTATTATTGCACTTACACTTAAAGATTGTTGATTTTGTTTGGCAGATTGGTTTCAAGTGATATAGGTCATTGGTTTATAGTCTAAGGAAGTGCTTAGTCTGCAGACAGTTCCTTAAGTCAAGAGTGGAAGGCGTTTGTTGTCAGAGATCTTCCTAGCTTGTCCTGCATCTTTGTTTTGGCGGGACAGTAAGGAGAGTAGTTTTAAATCTAAACGATAAGGTTTTGCTTCTGCTGGTCAGCTTCATGGTAAGATTGCTTAGGATTCTTTTTTTTTTTTTTAACAACACCCTTGACACTGCAGAGAGTGGTAAAGTAGATGGCAGCCAGAGCGAGCTGTGGAGAATGAAGTTCCAATGAACGTTGGAGTTAATTTTAATATCAGATCAGTTCAGGTTGGTGACTGTGGCCAGAGATGTGCACTGCTGATTCTACACCTGTCCTAGGTTAGTGTTTGTTCATTTATTCACCGGGAGTTTATTGAGGGCCTGACCCCATGCCGGCATCCCTTCTAAGCATGGGGACATAATGGCAGACAAGGTCACCGGGGTCTCTGCTCCTAGGATCTTGAACCAGATGGCCCAGGGTTTTCAGATCTTGGGTGGGTTGCCATGGCTCAGCAGAGTCTAGTGCCTAAGACGGTTGGGCACAGTTAATGACTATCAGAATCTGCCAGAAGCTTCCCTTGAGGAGGAATTGATTCCGTTTTTACCTGGAAGGGTCTCCTTCCCCATTGGGAGCATCTCCTGGGAGACTCCTGGGCGGGCACAGGACCACCTTCCCCTCATCTCCAGGCCTCCGTCCTGCCCCCACCCTGGGCAAAACCGAAGCTCTTTCTCCTAAGTTCTTCTTGCGCGGTGCCTCCTTTACTAACCCTCTGGCTCTTGTGTTAGAAACTGATGAGACTTTTTTTAACCCAGGCATTTGAACATTTCAGAGAGAAAATTTGAAACTAAGGCCTTTCCTTCCAGTCATGCCATTCCTCCCTGGATTGGAAGTCCAGGGATATGCCCACATCACATTTCTAATTCAGAAGGTTGAGTTTAGGAGTGGTTGGTGTCTTTTTGGGAAAGATTATTTGTAGGAAACTGGAATTCCCCCAAATTTAAAGTATCACAGAGGAGTAAAATTTCTTACATACACACATATACAGAGAGAGAGAGAGGGAGAGAGAGAGAGGTCTGACATAGAGGACTAACTTTGATTTTTGGGCAAATTAGGACATTAAAAAAAAAAGACTGTTTGCTCTTGCCACCCTTTCATTTAAAAAGCTACTTTGCAACCAAAAAATAGAGGACAGCCTCTATTCAAATTGAAATTAATCTGTGTGGTTTGTGTAGGGCTCATTGAGTTGTTTCTCTGTTTTTCATCTAGTGAAAACACTGGTGTCAGTTTGATAACTGCTTTTCTGGAGTTTGTACTGTTATTTCTTCAGTTAAAATATTACCCTGTACACTAGCATTCAGTAAATATTGACTACATAGAACCCTGAATTAGCCATTACATTTTTCAAAGATTGTTTAATATCTTCATTAGGAAAGCATTAAATGTTCTTTGGAGTCTGTGTATCTGTAAATGTAGGTCTGCCCTGAGAACCGTAAAAATTTCCAACTCTTAAGGGTGATCCTGCAGTTGAACCACGTATAGTAAGTAGATGAAGGCGTGGGGTGTGGTGGGGACAACTTGAAGGTTGTGACTTGCAGCACCAGAACCCCAGTCTTTCGGGTGTTCTGGGAAAGCCCACCAAGCTGGTGGCCAGCCCAAGAGTAGCTCCTCCATTGTGATCACCACAAAAGACTCAGAAATTAAGATAAAACACTTTAGTACCTTCTTTCTTTCCGCTAATCTTTAATCTGCAGCCTTATTTAGAAAAGCTTAATGTTAAAGATCTGGTCTATTCAAAACTAAAGATAGCAAGGAGCATGAGAATTTTCTTCCTTTATGAGAAAGAAGGGGAAGAAATGTTTCCTTGTCTTCTCTGAGCCTAGAGGCCCTTGCTCTTTGAGGAAGTGGAGAGAGAAGGAAAGTCAAGTCTAGGCGGTGGGAGTAGTTTGCAAGTCTTTTTGTTCTGTTGGGTGGATTGAACAGACTGCAGTTAAAGTAGTTGAGTCTGTTTAGAAACCATTCTGTGCTTGCAGAAAGGTGGAGGGTGTTGGGTTTGGAGGTTCATTCTTCTCCAAGAAGGAAAATTGGCCTGCAGAGCTCAGTAATCACCCCTTTTCCAGCGCGCCAGCACCTGATGTGAGGGGTGGGTTAAAAATGGGAGGACCCGTTTTCTGATGAAGGACGGAGCCCTGTAGAACCGGCTGTGTGGAGGATTCGAACGTGTAGCCTTGCGCATGCGCTTCCTTATTTGCTGTGTGCACAAGGAAGCCCTCCCCTGACCTTTGGTGAAGGCTGAAGGAAGGAGCAGCTGGGATTTGGGATTTGGGCAGCGGGTATCCTGTGAACCAAAATGGCTGCGGTGCTCCTTGGCCAAGATGAGCCTCAGTCGTTCTGAGTGTTCTGTAGGGTCTGAGTGTGGCTTTGTGGAGAGGTTCCTGTTCGTGTGTGTGCATGTTGCTGGCCTGTGCGTGTGTGATCTTCGAGGGTGCCGTTAGGCGTTTGTGTCTCTTGACTGTCCAGAAGACAGTGTGAAGTTCTGGCTTTAACATTTTTACTTACAGTGCCTTATTTGCCATTTTTCATAACCGGTAAAGTCTCTAGATTTGTAGGGGCTGTTTGTAAGGCTACACATTGCATTGCAGTGACATTTAAAAATGCATTCTGCGGAATTGAACAGTTTCTGTCCTGAATCTTATAGAAGTTTAGATTTAAGTCATTAGAGTACCACGTTTTCAGTTCCTTCACTGGATGAAAAACCAGCGATTTGCTAAGTGTCCTGATTGGGTAAACCGCTAATGACTTCATTAACGAGCCTGTTTCACAGGATTCGTGATGTTGGTTGAAAGTAGAGATGAGCTCTAGGCATGTCTTCGTCCACGCCGGGCTTCTCTTTCCTCTGGCTGCAGCTAACCATTTCTGTGTTGTCCTCCCCCCAGGTTTTGGAAATCCCTTGTCTCCAGGTTGCTGGGATTGACTTCTTGCTCAACTGAATCACTCACTCAGTGGAGACCAATGCTCTGTGCTGACTCATATTTGAATCAAAGTGCTGGGGAGTCTGTCTGCCTTGTTTGTGGAAAGAACCTTTGATAGGCTCTGTCACTGAGCTTCCTAAGACTTCTGAAGATAAGAAGCTACAGGAATATATACTTTGCTTTTGACCTTTTGTAACAAATATTTGTCCCCATTTTGAGTCCAGGGCTGCTGGGGGTGTGAGTGACAAGTCTTACAAGTGGCCTTACTCCAATTCCAGAAATTCCTCCACCGGATTCTTACTTTCTATACAGTCCGAAAGTGCCAGGAAACATGCCCACCCAGTCCCTGCTGGTGTACATGGACGGGCCGGAAGTTATTGGCAATCCGCTTGGTACCCAGGTGGAGATGGACGATGCCGTGTCCATAAAAGGGACCGCCGCCGTTCCTTTCCGAGCCACGCAAGAGAAAAATATAATCCAGATCGAAGGCTACATGCCCTTGGACTGCATGTTCTGCAGTCAGACCTTCACGCACTCAGAAGACCTCAACAAACACGTCCTGATGCAGCACCGGCCGATCCTCTGCGAGCCGGCCGTCCTGCGCGTGGAGGCCGAGTACCTGAGCCCTCTGGACAAGAGTCAGGTGCGAGCGGAGCCGCCGAAGGACAAGAACGGCAAAGAGAACGAAGAATTTAGCTGTGAGGTGTGCGGGCAGACCTTCCGAGTGGCTTTCGACGTCGAGATCCACATGAAGAAGCATAAGGACTCCTTCACGTACGGCTGCCACGTGTGCGGACGGAGGTTCAAGGAGCCCTGGTTCCTTAAAAACCACATGCGGACGCACACCGGCAAAGCGGGGGCCAAGGGCAAGCTGCAGCCGGGCTCCGAGAGCCCCGCCACCATCAACGAGGTGGTGCAGGAGCACGCGGCCGAGAGCCTCTCGTCCCCGTACAAAATCTGCATGGTCTGTGGCTTCCTGTTTCCAAATAAGGAAAGTCTGATTGATCACAGGAAGATGCACAGCAAAGACAGCGCTTCCGGCGGCGGCGGTGCTCAGACGACCTCTCCGCAGGGGGGGATGCCCGCTCCGGGGGAAGAGTTCCTGCAGTTCTTGAACTTGAGGCCCACGTCGCACCCTGAAACTGGGAAGAAGCCCACCAAATGGATACCTCAGCTCGATCCGTTCACCACCTACCAGGCCTGGCAGCTGGCCACCAAAGGCAAAGTCGCCGTCTGCCGCGAGGTGAAGGAGCAGCCCGGCCAGGAGGGCAGCACCGACAACGATGACTCGTGTTCAGAAAAGGAGGAGCTCGGGGAGATCTGGAAAAACCATTCCGAAGGTTCTGGAAAGTCAAAGCCAAGCAAGAGCGGCTGTGCGGGCCTCTCGCAAGAGAAGGAGAAGTCCAGACCGGCAGGCGGCAGCGACGTGTCCTCCATGGATGGCGACCCGAAGCTGCCCGGGAGCAAAGAGAAGCCGACGCACTGCTCTGAGTGTGGCAAAGCCTTCCGGACCTACCACCAGCTGGTCTTGCACTCGAGGGTCCACAAGAAGGATCGGAGGGCCGACGCCGAGTCGCCAACCATGTCCGTGGACGGAAGGCAGCCTCGGACGTGTTCCCCGGACCTCACCACTGCCCTGGATGAGAATGGAGCCGTCGATCGAGAAGGCGGTTCTGAGGATGGATCTGAGGATGGACTTCCGGAAGGGCTCCATTTGGGTAGGTGAGGGGCCCCGCTGCGCCCCGTGCTTCCTCCAGCTCCGGCCCTGGACAGCGCTGTCGGGGTGGGGGTGGGGAGACAGAGAGCGGGGTTTGCGTCCAGGCTCTTCTGGCACTAGCCTTGTTGTAAGTCCCCCTGACCTCGCAGGGCCTTGATTTTTCTCAGAGTTTCTTCCTGTTCTGAAAATTGTGTGATTTTTTTTTTTTTTTTTTTATATGTTGTCCACAGAGGACACGCAGTCTCTTCACTGGGGCAGTTTTGCCCCCCTGGGGAATCTCATAGTGTCTAGACAAAGTTTTGGGTGTCACGACTGTGTTAGTGTGTGTGTGCTGCTGGTGCCCGGTGGGCAGAGGCCAGGGATGCTGAGTGACCCCCAGTGCACAGGACGGCCCCCCAGCAAGGCATTATGTGGCCCTGGTGTCCTGTGATGTCGAGGTTGAGGGCCCCCGGGCTTCGCTTCCATTTTTGCAGCAAACTTCCCTTTCCTTCCAGGACCCGGTTCTCATGCATTTATTCCAGGTGGCTTTTTTTTTTTTTTTTAAACTTTTTATTTATTTTTGAGAGAGAGAGACAGAGAGAGAGAGACAGAGAGAGAGAGACAGAGAGACAGCAGGAGCAGGGGAGGGGCAGAGAGAGAGGGAGATACAGAATCTGAAGACAGCTCCAGGCTCTGAGCTAGCGGTCAGCACAGAGCCTGATGAGGGGCTCGAACCCACGAATTGTGAGATTATCACCTGAGCCGAAGCCAGATGCTTAAGTGACTGAGGCACCCAGGTGTCCCTCCAGATGGCTTTCCTAGTGGTCACAGAAGGTACTGGGAATGGTGGTCAGCCAGAGCCAGAGTTTGGTGCTTCCTGGTACCCTGTCCTCTCGTGTCTGGGGGGCTAGTGTTGGTTAACGGTCAGCTCAGGAACTAAGTCCATTTGTGTATAAAATAGGAGGGAACGTGAACACACCGAAGATGTTTTGAAGGAATCTCACTTGCTCAGGTTTTTGATGTACTCATAGCTTTTAAAGGAAACGGAAGCTGTCACTGACAAATTGCCTCCTGAGGCCCAGGGACATTATCTAAGGCAGAGAGATCCCGCCTGTGTAGTTAAGTCTTGCCCATCGGCACTTAAACCAGAGACTTCTTGTATCCCTTTAGTAATTCTTGCTTTGACTAAAGGATTCTCTTGCTTGAAGACAATTTAAAAGAACCCCTGTACCTTCAACAGCCAAGTGATGGAGATGTGAATGAGCCTTAGAGAAACATGATCATTCACAAAAGTGGTCTTTGGTTTCAGCAAATGCTGCTGCCTTCTCTCAGTGTAACTTGATGGTGTAACTTGATGGCCGGCTAGTCAGAACTCGTGTGAGGCCCAAGATGAGTTTGACCAGATGATACGCTGGAGGCTCTGTCCTCCAGACCGGCGTCCTGGTTCTTTTTCTGATCGCGTCCTGGAGGGGAGAGCCAGTGGTCCGTTCATCGGGCGTATTCAGAATGGTTCAAGTTTCAGGGGACCCCTGGGAGGAAACCTAGCGCTTAGCATACTTCAGTCTTGAGGAATCTAGAAAGCACGTTATGGTGTCTTAATGACGTCATAAAGAAGACCCTAACCTCAGACCGCTAGTCTTTACTGTGGTCCCTGTTAATGTCGGTCCCATTCCGGGGGCATGCTGTAATGGGGAGATAATTAGGTCTTCGAGCTGCCCTGCTGCCCTGGAAGAAACGAAACGGTCGGTCACAGTCTGCCAGCAGGTGGTGTGGGCAGGAGGACTGGGTGGAAATCTTGGTCGTGGGGCTGACAGAAAGCCGGATAATCGCTGGGAGCGCCGCGACCTGCCCGGAGTCGGGTTCTACCACTGCATTGTTTTTGTGGCCAATTACGGGTTGCTTAACCTTTCTTTGCCCTGATTTCTCTGTTTGCAAAATTGGTTCATCGACCCTTGTCTTCCGCCTCCCAAGGATCATTTCAACAGCCCGTTGGTAAAAAGTTTGCAGTTCTTTAAAAAGAACAGCGCTGTACAATCAGAGGTGACGCCCAAGGAGCAGGGACGAGGTCTCTGTGGGCGTTTCGTGTCCTTTCTGTTAAAAGAGAGGCATTTCATAACTTTTTGGGTGTGATGCAACATAACATAAATCCTGACGCATACTTGGGAGTAGGAAATTGCAGTAAGGTTCAAACTTGGCTAGCCGGGTGTGTTTGGAAGACAAAGCTGGGCATTCTGCGTTGAGAGAATGGATTTTCCTAAATTTGTATTCTGACGTGGTGGTCTGATTTGTCCTGCCGTCATTTACCACCCACCTGGCTTTCTTGAGATTTACTTTTAAGAAGATCAAAAGGCAAAGTGAATATTTAGTTTTTATGTTTGTTCTACTGGGAAAATAGGTTTAACAGTGGTTATTCATGTAATTATTATTATTTTTTTTAAGTCTCCATGATACCGTTTTAGATGAGTGCCTGGCTCTGCTGTTTTAGGATGTTTAGAGGGGGGATACGTGTTCATCGGGGGGTTGATGGGCATCCTGCCTCTGTGGTCCTGACGGCTGCCCGAGGTTTGCCACAAAGCTGCTTTTTAAGATTTGTAAACCAAATTATTTATAATCTCACATGCAAAGTGAGGAATGGGGCAGGGAAAGGAGGCCTTTCAAAGGTCGGAGTTCGGTTTTCAAGGCAAAATGGCCAGTTTCATGATACTCAATTTGTAAAAAATTTTTTAACATATACTGTAAAAATGTTTTTCGTGTTTGTTTATTTTTGGGGGAGAGAGAGAGAGAGAGACTGTGTGAGTGGGTAAGGGTCAGAGAGAGAGGGAGACACAGAATCGGAAGCAGGCCCCAGGCTCTGAGTGGTCAGCACAGAGCCCGACATGGGGCTCGAACTCACACTCACGGAGTGTGAGATCATGACCTGAGCCAAAGTGGGACACCCAACCGACTGAGCCACCCAGGCGCCCCATGCTCAGTTTTAAGAGCTGAACCCACCTCTCCTGTCCTTGTGCAGTGCACAGAATATTTTCAGTAAAAAGAAGTTTATCTAGAACTTTCCCACTAATTTTTGTGGCGTGGGTATTTGAACAGTAGCACACGGAACTTTTGGAGGGCTGGAGTTTAAATACAGTCACCCTTTAATTAGTATCTCCCGGCAGATCCCGGACATACACCGTCCTGGCCAATGCGGAGATTTACTTTTCACGTTTGACCTGTTGTCATTCGGGGACAGATTTTGATTGGTCTCAGATCGAGTGCTGGCAAATGATATGGTTTGCTTTCCAAAACATGCTAACTTGTGACAAACAAGGTGTCTGACCCAGTGCCAAACCTTTTATTTTCTGGGAAGATTAGGTTGTGCTTGCTACCCTCTAGTGGTAGCTGGCCTGAGCTTAGGATCGACTTCTCTCTGGCTGGGAAACCTGGCAGTATTTATTGGCTCAGTTCTGTAACTCAGCTACTCCGAGAAGCTGGTTACCCAGCCAGCGTGTGTAGGTTCAGCAGGCATGTTGCAGGCATGTTGGGAGAACAGAAAGTTGCCCATGCATGCCTGTCTGTTAAATGATCCTTCCTGTGATTGAGGCAAATGAGGAACTGAATCTCTTAACGCCCAACTAACTTGGCTATACTCAGAAAACAAAAACAAAACCAAAAAAACACAAGGCACACATGTATAAAAAGCTCACAAGATACCAGTGACCTCCAAACAGCATTTGCTGTGCCCCTACCCTTTCTGGTGTGCTCCGGCACTAAGATAGAAAGGTTATTTTATGCTTTCCAAAAATACTTCCATCAAGAATACTTAAAGCCAGCTTGTCTTACTCATGCACTTGAGTTGTCTTACATAAATATTTTTGTTTCTGCTTCAAGATAAAAATGATGACGGAGGAAAAATCAAGCATCTTACGTCCTCAAGAGAATGTAGTTACTGTGGGAAGTTTTTCCGTTCAAATTATTACCTCAATATTCATCTCAGAACGCACACAGGTAAGAACCTTCCTGGAGCACCTTTAGTTCTCATTCGTTTAAACACAATTTAAATGTAAAACAATTCATTTAACACAGTTCTTTGGGTTTCTTTTTTTAATATTGTTGTTCACGTATTCTGTTAGATCCTTGGAGAATCATTTACGCGTGGAGCGTGCTAATGACAGTCTTAGTGTCACTGTAACTCCCAACTGTTCCTGTTTTGAACTTAGTTTATTTACTTTCTGACTACTGTAGACCCTCATCTTAGTACAACTTACTCTAGTATTTTTTAACACCACAGCTTTTTTTTTTTTTGTTATTGATTTTCATGATTTCGGGACGAAACAAGAATATATGTAGAATTTCCTTGAGATTGTAGGAGCAGCTGTAACATAATGGAGGGTGCGTGGACTTGAATTTCATTGCTCCCACTCGCTAGCTGGGCAGCCTTGGGCAAGTTATTGCGGGGGGGGGGGCGGACAGAGGGAGACGGAGAATTTGAAGCAGGCTCTGAAGCAGGCTCCAGGCTCTGAGTGGTCAGCACAGAGCCCGTTGTGGGGCTCGATCTCCTGAAGCATGAGATTGTGACCTGAGCCAAAGTTGGACGCTTAACCAGCTGAGCCACCCAGGTGTCCCGTGGGCAAGTTATTGAACCTTCTTGTGATAATACTGTTCCATGGGACTGTTATGAAGATTAAGTAAGTTCAAGGTGTGCTATTTTTTAAAGACATTATTCACGTTTTCAAATAGTGGAGTCAGGGTGATAAAGCAGGCAACTGGTAAAAAGCCCCGGATGTGAAGGTTACTAGAGAGAAGGGAAGAGGAAAGACCCTATATTCTCTCTTAGATGATTCCAGTTTCCAAAGATCTCGTTGGATGCTTTTCATAAACTCGTGTAATTGGGTGACATTTGTTGTTCTAGGTGAAAAACCATACAAATGTGAATTCTGTGACTATGCTGCAGCCCAGAAGACCTCTCTGCGGTATCACCTGGAGAGACATCACAAGGACAAACAGATCGACATCACCGCCGACGGCAAGAACGACGGGAAAAGCCAGGAGACCGAAGATGCACTACTACCTGCCGACAGTGCGCAAACCAAAAATTTGAAAAGATTTTTTGATGGTGCCAAAGATGTTAAAGGCAGCCCACCCGCAAAGCAACTGAAGGGCATGGCCTCTGCCTTTCCGAATGTTCTGGGCAGCACTGTCCTCTCGCCGGTTCACAAAGATACTCAGGATTTCAACAGAAATGCAACTGATGACAGTACTGATAGAGTCTGCAAAACTCCTGCCACCGCCTACTTGGACGTGTTACCCAAGAGAGCGGTGGGTGACGCCCAGGCGCAGGAGCCAGCGAGCCGAACGGAGGCGGGGGTCCCCGGCCGCGTCGCCGCCGCCGAGGTCGGCCACCGGGAGAAGG
>NC_043711.1:98147097-98190642 GCF_006229205.1 Suricata suricatta | reverse complement strand
CGCGCGCCGCGCCCGCGCTCTTTGCCTGCGGGCCCGCCTCCGACGGTGAGGCTAGAGGCTGCGTGGAGACCCCCGTGCCCTGCGGAGGGGAGGGTGGGGCTGGTGTGGGCAGGCCCTGGGCCTGCTGGGAAAGATGAGGCTGCGGGAGGGATGGGAGGGGGCGCACAGGCCCTGGGCCCCGCCTCCGAAGGTGAGGCTGGGTGGGGGGGGGGGGTGCGTGGAGATCCTGGTTCCCCAGGAAGGTTAGGCTGGGGCTTGGGGGGAGGGGCGGTGTGGACAGGCCCTGGGCGCTCACTGTGGAAGGTGAGGCTGTGGGGGTTAGGGATCCCAGGCCCAGGGGTGAGCCTAGGGCTGCTGAGGGTCAGCGATGGACAGACTCTGGGCCCCGCAGCATTGGGCCTGGTGCTCCTGGAGGCGCAGCCTGGAGGACACACTCAACTGGCCGCAGCCAGCTCATGGGTACTAGTCAGGGTCTAGGGGTGCCCTGGGCACTGCTGGCACCCCGGCCTTCACACTGAAGCCCTTTGGAGCCTAGCCCGGTCTGTCCCTTTGCCAGCATATGTGGTCAGCCAGCGGGCAGTGTCCCCACCAGCCGGTGGTAGGTGCGCTGTGAGCCCCCTAGGAGCACGGGTCCTGCCAGGAGCAGAAAGTATGAGAACCCCGGTGGACATTCTTTTGATGCTAGGACTTTAGAATCCTCGTCTTTGTTAAATATCCGGTGCATTTAAAGCATCACCCTTTTCCCATATGGACAATTTTTCTTTTTTTTTTTTTTTTTGAAAACGATGAAATGTTTTGTTTTGATTTGGTCTTCATCATTTTGTAATTCTGAATCCTGCAAGGTTAGCAAGTTGTTACAGTCATGCGTCTTGTAATCTCCCTTTCCTCACGCGCTAGGCACACATACACACCGCATCGAGTGGCAATATGATTTTATCAATGCGGCATGAACATGTAAGCAATAGCTACATTTCACATAAAAGAGGCTCTGTGCATCAAGGGGCCTGACCGACAAAAAGCAAACATTAGAAGGCGTTTCAGCAGTTACTGCTGAGAGGATCAATACAGTTAATTTGTTTCATGCCCGTCATATATTTCCATGAGACATCCAGGAGGAGGGAGCAAAGGACAAAAAACTACCTTTCCCTTACGGACCACTTGTTAAAGTTGAAGATGAGTTTGGAGTTCTCCCCACAGAAATGTTTTCAAAACCCCTGCTTCCTTCTGGTGTCTTCCCCTTGGAGGCACGTGTTACTGGGTGGGTAAAGAGGCGGATCGTGGCGTGCTGGGGGGCTGGCCCCCGCGAGGCCGGCCTCATTCGGCGGCCGCCTTTGCCAATCATGAGCCCACCGGTTCGTGCAGCCCCAGAGAGAAAGCCATTTAAAGCCTCTCTGGTTGTATTAATTTCAAATTAAGGGTTCTGTGTGGTGACAATAGTCCTATCAGGGATAGCGTGATGCCAATTGATAGGGTAGGGATAGCAAATTAGAAAGCAATTGCTTTCACACACTCCAGTGAATTTTATAAATCTTGTGATGAAATACTAATTTTCACAGCCTTTTGATTAAAAGTGTCTATTTTTCTCCCTTGCGGCTGTTAAAATGGACATGAGTCAAAATTTTGCCTTTACTTGAAGAGTAAGGGCTCTGTATTTCGAGTAAAAGCCTTTTTTTCAAAAATCAGTATTTTCCCTCCTCTTACCCACAGTTGGTTCATGATGCATGTGGGTTCAAGAGAGCTTATGCCACCAGCCGCCCCCCCCCCCACCCCGCCGCCGTAGCTTACTTAGCGGTTACTAATGTCGTTCTTATTAGTGACAACATGGTACTCAGATAATCTTAGCTCTAGGGATTTAAAATCTCGGTTTGGCAGAGGCCTTCAAAGCACTTAAACCATTCCAGTTGTAACTTGGCCACGCAGGTGTGTGTTCTGATCACATCGCCCATCAGGGATTCACCTCTGACCACCCACGTACATCGTATTAATTCTAAACATCTTTTTATTTTGTTTTTTTTTTCTTTTCCAATCAGGAAAAAGGCCTGTGTCATATCAACACTTATCTAGCAGCATGCTACAAAAGAGAAACTATGAGAATTTTATTGGGAATGCACATTATCGACCAAATGATAAAAAAACTTGATTTCCTCTTTAGGGTAAGAAAGGTAAGCGTAGATGATGTGTTGATTTTAGTTCATTGAAAATAAGCCGTCTAGCTTATTCAGTAGGGTAGAAGGTCAAATTATTTTTGTTTTGAAAGCGTTTCTGAAACTTTGAGTGCTCAGGGTCTCTGGTTATCCGTGGTAATGGTAATGACAACACAGCCAGCTGGAATTTCCTAAGCATTTGCTTCGTGCTCAGCCTGGAAGTGTTTTTATAATCATGACTTCATTTAATCCTTCCCAGAGTGGGGGGCATTAGCCCAGGGATTAGCAAAACCCTCCACCTGCTTCTGTCCGTAAAGTTTTACTGGCACACAGCCACGTCCGTGCCTCTCCGTGCTGTTGATGGCTTCTCCTGAGTCCCGTCAGCAGCGTGGGTGGTTGTGACGGAGGACATGGCCTGCAAAGCTGAGAATACTTCCATTCTGGCTCTTTCCAGAAAGTGGTTGCCGGGCCCTGGCCTGGGAGGTCCTGCGCGCCCTTTGCGGGTGAGGGTGCCGACACTTGGATTGTGTCACTTGCCCAGCACCCCTCTGGTCGGTTCCGTCCTGGGTCTGCGCGAACCAAAGCCTGTGCCCCAGCCCTCCTGCTTCAGAGCTTGTTCGAAGCGCGGTGCCTTCATGTCTTGGGGGAGGGGAGCGGGACGAGAGCGCCCGGTGCGTTCTGACATCGTGGTTTTTGTGGCGCGTGTCTAGCGGGACCCTCGGAGGACTCCAGCGCTCTCCTCGGAGTCCTGTTGATTCCCTTGGGTTAATTCCGAGTTTGGCCCCAGGGCCAGATGTCCACACACAAGTTACTCTAGACCTCATTTATCAGTACATGGAGTGAAGGTAGGGGTTTGTGCACAGATTTGGGTTCTCTCCCAGAAACTTTCTTTCTTGTCTGATGCCCACTCCCGGTCCCACGGCAGCATGTCTGTCTCTCGTTTACAGTGAGACCCGCGTGGGGATGTTGGGCTGATGCAGGTCTGCACTCCTCTCTCCCCTCGCTTAGTGAAAGTGGAATGACGTCATCATAGGAGTCCGTAAAACACAGAACCAATCCTTGATGATAAGGAACAGTTTGTAACAGGTTCAGTCTGTCCGTAACGGTAGATGGACCCTGTCCTGTCCGTGCAGCCCTGGCCTCTTTTGTAACCTCCGAGCATCTCTGCTCGCACGTCCTCTGCCTGCATCCTCTGAGACTTAGGACCAGCTCACATCGTTTCGGCAGGAGGTTTGCCAGGAACTGGGGGCTTCCCTCGTCGCTGCCACTTGCTCGTGTGTTCACCCCCACTTCTGCCCCTCTTCTTGTGTGTCCCACGTCACTGCTACTACGCCTGAGAGGAGGAGCTGAACGCATTCCTTTGTTCCTGGCCTTAGCCCCCCGCTGGGACTGTCCCTGATCAGACTCCTTAGATGCTGGCCGGACAAATAACATTGCAACCTTTCCGTTCCTTGTGGGCTTTGCCAGACTTCGTGTAACTGATATGAATTCTGATCCTTGGTGAAATCCTCTTCATTAAGTCACTGTTCAGTGTATAGTAGTCTGAGCTGGCATGGTGTTATGTAGAGTCTGGATACTTTCATTGCAACAATTTCTTAAATTTATTTTTTCCTCTGGAACTCTTTTTTTTTTTTTTTAGCGTATATTTTTGAGAGACAGAGACAAAGTGTGAGCAGGGGAGGGACAGAGAGAGAGGGAGACAGAGTCTGAAGCAGGTTCTGGGCTCTGAGCTGTCAGCACAGAGCCTGACGCGGGCCTTGAACTCAGAAACCATGAGATCCTGACTTGAGCTGAAGTTGGGTGCTCAACTGACTGAGCCCCCCAGGTTCCCCCAACAAATTTGATTTTTTTAAGATTTTATTTTTTAATCTCCATCCCCATCTGAGGCACGAACTCACCACCTGGAGATCAAGAGTCACGTGTTCCGCCCACCGAGCCAGCCGGGCGTCCCTGCGGTGCCACGTTTGAGCTCGAGGGGAACTCCTTGCCTTTCGCGATCCCTTTGGTTCTGTTCGTTATACTTATTATTAAAAAACAAAAAGGATTTTCCCAAGCTGTTTTCAGTTCTGTCCTGATCACTTCTTGAACCTTTTCTTCCCCCGTAGGTGCCGATGGATGTGTGTACTGTCCATGAAATTGAGTTAGTCTATCCTTTGAGAAGGCCGATGGCGGAAGCTCTCGGAATAAGCTGTGACCGTGCCACGCGTGTGACGTACCAGGAACACTACGGTTTTGTAACGTTCTGTTAACTTTTGTACCAAATAGCAATAAAAACTATAGTTGGAACAGTTGGGTTGTACACGAATGGAGACCGGCAATCTGGTTTGTCCCTGAATAGTATTTTTTTTAGAATTGACCAAATAGGAAGAGGGGTCTTTTGCCTACTTGATGCTGTTGAACGGAAACCATGCGGGGGGTGGGGTGGGGGGGAGAGTCTCTAACGCTTGCGCCTCAGGTAACTCTGCACATACGTAAGTTCGGGACCTGCTTGTCCAGAGACCACGCGTCCCCTTTTTCTCTCGTGGAACCCGTCCCCTCGAGCAGATCCTGCTCCTTGTGCTCTTTCTTTGAAAATGTACGTTGAAAAAAAAAAATTCCTCAATGATTTGTATTATGTTAAATCCTCCTCCGTCTACTGTCTTAAATTTGTTAACGGAAGTATCGACCCTCTATGAGCATGTGCCGCGTGTACTGAGGTCGGCCATTCTGAATCGGGTGCCCTTTTGTTGCAAAGTTGCAGTCTGTCACCTGAGGAAGGGTCCAGATCCGTGACCCTTTGCTGAGAACGGCGTGCGCTCAGTCGGGATTTTAAAGCGTCAGTGTCAACAGAGAAGGGTGTCCTCTGTGGGGACAGCCCCGCGTCCAGCAAACAGATGGAATTCAATGTGGACTGACTTGAATTTATTTTCTATCAAGTTCATCCTTTTGTTGGAAAATTCAGGTTTCTTTTTTTTGGCTTTCGCTTACATTAGAATGTAAAAAACACAAAACACATATACCGGGAGCAGTTTTAAAGGACATGAAAGTGTCTGGGTAAATTTTAGGTTTGTATCTGGAAGTCCTGGCGTGCCTGGCGTTTGGGCTCACTGCAGCCGTATTCGAGTTAATTACAGACCCGTTGACCCTGAGCAAGGGACTGCCGGCCGAGCCCTCTGGTAATGGGGGGACTCGGTCTGGTCCTTGACCTCAGCGGCCTTCCTGTTTTTGGTGGTTTTCAGCAACCAGATGCAGTTTGGGTTTTAGAGGGAGGATGGCCACCAGCTGTTTTAGACTTTTGTTCCCTTTCAGATGCTGTCCGAGGCTGGGTTTGCTCAGCAGTCCGCAGGGTTAGCGACCACAAATGTTTTATTGATACAACGGTTTCAAAAAGAAATTTGCACTGTTAAGTTCTTGCCCCGCCCTTCTTCGTTAGAGCAAGAGTAAAGTCCTAAAAGAAACCGGATTTTTTGGTTTCGTTTTCATTATGCAACATGGAAGCTTAACTTGATGGAGAAGTCTCAACTCGTGGGGGGGTGGGGGGCTGACGGGTCGGGGGTCTGCCGGCACGCCAGGGGGCGCTCTGTACCAGGAGCGTGCACACCATCCACCCGATTTCCTGTTCACAAGCTGAGCCATATGTATATAACCTAGATGTTTGTTTTCCATAGTTTTGCACTTTTATAGCCTATTTTTGAAGAGTAACACATTTGCAAGATGATTGACTTGATCTTTGCCTAATCCAATGAGCGTTACAGGAAGCTTGCTGTGACTCTAAATGTAAATCTTTAAAAGGGGATACGAGATAATAGAGGGCTGAAATTTAAACCTGTATTTAAAAAAAAAATCACCAAATCTATTTGAAAACAAGTCAGTTCATGTCATGCTGAAATTTTGGGGGCTTTCAGATGTCTCTTTTCTAACCACATTTCTCAATTTCTGAATACATAAAATGTCCTTTCTTTTTTCCACAGCTCTTGTCCTCCAAATTTTTATTTTATTTTTTTGGTCCATCAGTATTAACTATTGGGATACTACTGGTTTTGTATGTTTTTTTTTCCTTTGAGACAACAGTACATATAATAGAGGTACAATCGTTGGATTTTTGTTTATGTATTTATTGCATTCCAGTTTGATTTATTTTAATTGTTGATACTTGTCAAACAATAGACATTACTTGTTTTATTTATGATGTATTTCAGCTTAAAGTTATGTTATTATATGTGGATGTAAATATAGATTTGGTGTTTTGCAGTCTTGGTGCTGGTCTTTCTTGTGTCCCTCGGTTCTGCTTCTAGCTTCTGGGAAAGACAGTGCTAAGCCTGCGCTCCAGCAGGGGGTCCGGTAAGGAGTTTTCACGCTCGCCAGCAGCACGAGGCGAGCTCCTCACTCTGCTCCCCTGAGTATTTGAAAGCGAGTCTCGGACACGATTTAGTTTCATCTCTAAGACTCTTTTAACTCGGGGGCGCCTGGGCGGCTCAGTCGGTTGAGCGTCCGGCTTCGGCTCAGGTCATGATCTCGTGGTTCGTGGGTTCGAGCCCCGTGTCGGGCTCTGTGCTGACAGCTCAGAGCCTGGAGCCTGTCTTCAGATTCTGTGTCTCCCTCTCTCTCTGACCCTCCCCTGCTCACACTGTCTCTCTCTCTCTCTCAAAAATAAATAAAAACATTAAAAAAAAAAGACGCATCACTGTGAATCCCTAATGGATAAGGGCTTTCATGATCACACACAGCTCTGTGCACGGGGGTGGGGGGTGGGGCTCCTTGTAACCAACCGCCATGTCCACGCAGCCTTGTAAAAGTGTCGTCTTACATTGGGTAAGTTGAGTTGCGATCAAGACCCAAACAAGATCCACTTAATTAGTTGACAAGAATTTTAAGCCTGTGTTCATCTACATCCCCTCTGCACATAGGGTTTATTGCACTTTGTGGTTTCATCTGACCTGCGCCTCCAGTCCTTATATGTGCTGTAAACTGGGGCAGTAAGTCTAGGGGTTGAAAGTAGCTTTGAGCTCCGTTTTGGGGATCGCAGCACCTCGGGACACATACAATATTTGGTTTTCCAACCTGCGGTGACTCCATCAGTGGGGTCACGTGTCGGACTAATCAGCCGCCATCAAGTTCCCCTTCAGCCTCTCCCTTGGGTTTTAGCAGCCACTGGTGAATGTTAGGAATGTTGCAAAAGGTGATTTTTAAAAAAATGTTTATTTCTGAGAGACTAGAGAGAGCGTGAGCAGGGATGGGGCAGAGAAAGAAAGAGGGAGATCCAGAATCTGAAGCAGGCTCCAGGCTCTGAGCTGTCAGCACAGAGCCCGACATGGGGCTCCAACCCACAAACTGCAAGATCACAACTCAAGCTAAAGTCAGATGCTTAACCGACTGAGCCACCCAGGTGCCTCCAAAGGTGATTTTTTTAAAGTTCTGTCGTTTCCTCTGCGTTTATTACTAGACAGAAGACCTCACATGATCATTTGATTACCTTGAACTACAGCTTCAACCGGAAACGATGAATGAAACCTGATTCTCCCCCTTGATTAACCAGCTTTGAGAACAACGTCTGGTCCCAGAGAGGACTGGTGAATGAACTTTCAAATATTTTGTTAGGAACTCGTGCATTTGACGAGTTGTGAGCAGGCGGCAAGCATCGATTCGATGTTTCCTGACCCAGACCTGGAGAGTTTGTTACCTGAGGACCCTGGGTTCCTTTTGTGGAGAATGGCAATTAGGGGACTTGGGGACAAAGGTGCTCCCTACTCCCAGGTTGCTCCAACCTCCGGCCCTTAACAGACAGCAAGGGTATATATGCTTCTTAAAGGAAAACAAAACAAAAAAAACTTCAATGAATTATGTTGCTGTTTTCCTTCCGTCCTTCCTTCCGTCTGTCCTTCCTTCCTTCCTTCCTTGTTGGGAGAGGGAGACAGAGAACAGACTGCACTGTCAGCACGGAGCCCAATATGGGGCTCGAACTCACAAACCGTGAGATCATGACCCGAGCAGAAACCAAGAGTCAGACACTTACCTGACTGAGCCACCCAGGCACCCCAATTTTTAGGCAATTTCTAAGCCAAATATGGGCCTCAAACTACAGCTCTTGAGATCGAGTCACCTGTTCTGACTGAGCTGGCCAGGTGCCTCTATATGGCTGTTTCCATCTCAAAACATATTTATTTCTTTGACTCTGTGTTTAACTCTGAAAAGTTGGGTTCAACTGGACTTGCTTTATTTACCACGCTGCATCCAGCAGTGAAGTCATGATGCCACTGTTGTGACCGACATTCTAAGGGAAGATTTCAAGTTTGTTAAGTTCACTTGTTGATTACTGGTTCTCAACTTGTCCCGGGTTAGCAAGATCCTCATCCCCGGGAAATGGTTAGAGACGCGGACCATCAGGTTCGCAGACCTGCTGAGTCAGAAGCTCTGGGGATGGGGGTCCGGCAGGGATGGGGTCCGGCATCCGTCTCCCATGGCCATTGCTCTCTCCCGTGTAAATTCCACTCCAGGGATGTTGGGTGAGGGAGCCCGAAATTCCTTGTATGCGGGCTTGCCAACAACTTATCTTAGTGTTAGCTTCATCGTTTTCCATCTTTGATACTACTTGGCCTTTTTTCCCTTTTAAATAATAATTTTGTTATGTAAAGCAGTTTCTTAATCAAAACTATAAAACCAGGTATATTCAGAGCTTATTAGCTTTTCATCCCGTTCACCCTGCTCCCTCTACAAGAAACCATTTTATAAAATTAGTTTTTGATTTATCCTTCCATTGTTTCTTTCTGCAAAGATAGAGGTGCATAAGCATTTCTATTCATGTGCCCTTATATGAAAAAGTGCATGTAATAACACACCAGTGCAGGCTGACTTGAGTGGTTTTGTTAATTTTTTCTTAGGAAAGCAGCTTTTCTCCTGAAAACCTAATGACTCCCAAGGGGGAGGGAGGGGAACCTACATTTGGAGAGGTGAAAGTTGGCGGCCTCTGTGCCTGCTTTATTATTTTTTTAATGTTTATTTTTGAGAGAGACAGAACGTGAGTGGGGAAGGGGCAGAGAGAGATACAGAATCTGAAGCAGGCTCCAGGCTCTGAGCTGTCAGTACACAGCCCGACGTGGGGCTCGAACCCGGGAACCGTGAGATCATGACCTGAGCTGAAGTCTGCCTGAGGCACTCAGGCATCCCTCTGCCTGTTTTTATTAATTCAGCTTGTGTCTGTTTACCAAGGGCTTCGCGCTGGTGCTGGTGCTGGAGCTCTGTGTCCCATGAACCAGAATTCCTCTTCTGCCTTCATAGAGCTCCTGTTCTCCAGGCAGGGCTGAAGATGGGCTGAAAACCGGCAAACAGACCCAAACGTGACCCGTTGCACTAAAGGCAGGAAACCAGCAGGAGGCAGAAGCCTGGAGAGCACAGAGCTGAGCGGTGAGGCCCGCCGCTAAGCGGATAACTGCAGGATGAAGGCTGTTGGCCTTTATTCTTTGCTGGGTCTCTTCCAGGCGACGGAGGGTGTTCGGCAATGACTCTGGCCCCGCCCACGGGAGGCCGGGAGCACCCCTCCCCATTTTGGTTTTGTAACCACCAAAAGTGTCTTCAGGCAATCCAGAACGTCCCTAGGGTGCAAAATGTCCCCAGTGGGGATCCACGACCCCGGGGACGAATTTGGAGTCCAGGCAAGAGTCCGAGGTACTAAATCCCAAGGATCTGGGGCCATCGTGTGAGTGCAGGGAAAGCCTTTGTCGGCATTCGGCAGATGGTGGGTGGCATCAGATTTTTGTTCTCGGAGAACTCTGGGAAAAAACAGACCGGGGAAGCAGGATAGCAAGATGTCTCTGTGAGTTTGTAAAATGTCTTACCAAAGAAGAAAAAAAAATAAAAAAAATTTCCTGCCCTTTACCCTTAATTCACCCAGTGAGATTTCATAATCACGTTTGCACACACATCAAACTCCCGAATTCCTGTGGCTGTTCTAGCCTCCTATTTCCCGTGGGCTGGCGTCCCATTCCCAAGCCCCGACCTCCCCCAGATCCCGGCTGGGAGATCCGGAGCTGGGGTGGGAGCCTGCCGGTCCAACAGGCACACCCAGTGACTCTTACTCTAGAGTGAGCGATTACCTAAACTCCCCAGATCTTCTGTTTGGAATTCTAAGTGACTTCAAATAGCTTCAAACTGGCAACTGTAATCGCATTAGAATGATAATTAAAATGTCCTTGAGCTAAGTGCCTGAGGCATCATCTCTGTTTGTCAATGGACTAATTGCCACCCTCAGTCCCCCAGGGATTTTCCCTTTAACCCCCAGCAGCCCTGGGTTGGGATTTTAGGAACAGATGAATCCTTTCCTTCCCTGACCTCTGACCAGACAGGACCCTGGGTTCAGAGGTCCGTGCACATCTGTCTGCATCAGGACTGCCCCCCTGCACCCAGCTGTGTCCCATGCAGCCGCCGCCTCCATGCAGCCACCCCGGTGTCACTGGCATCTGAACTCAACATGGGAAGGATCAATGCACCAGCCACAGCTCTCCCCCCGCCCCACTGAAGCCTCCAGACCCTTCAGCCCTCTGGGAGACCTTCTCATTTCCTCACCCAAGAGGAGAGCAAACCTGTACCTCTCTTCCTGCAAAACCTCTGGGCACACAGATGGTCTCCTGTCTCCTCCACTGCTCTCGCCTTCGGCCAAGTCACTCTTCCCTAAGGGCAGCACCTCCCGTCTCCCTTCCTCCCTGCTGAACCTCCTCTCCCCCAGCCGAATCTCTACGTGCCTGTTGGAATTTTTTTTTTTTAATTTAAATATTCTTTTAAAAAATTTTTAATGTTTTTTAAATTTATTTTTGAGAGACAGAGACAGTGTGAGCAGGGGAGGGGCAGAGAGAGAGGGAGACACAGAATCTGTAGCAGGCTCCAGGCTCTGAGCTGTCAGCACAGAGCCTGATGCGGGGCTCGAACTCACGAATCGCGAGATCTTGACCTGCGCTGAAGCCGGATGCTCAACCGACTGAGCCCCCCAGGCGGCCCGGAACTCTTTTTACCATACAGAGCATTTTACCCACGTCCTTGTTCAAACCCTCCGCGGGCCTTCAGTCGCAGGACCAAACCCCCGATCCTTGGCCTGACCCTGGCTTCGGTTAGCCTTCTTCCCTCCTTTATTACGGCAGCCACAGAGCCTTGGTTCGCCTTCTGGAAACATCTGGGCACCTTCCCCTTTCAGCGGTGGCTTGTCCTTGTTATTTCAACAACACTTTTATCCCGGTGGCTTGCCCGCTCCCAGACGTCACCCGATTCTGCTGCTCGTAAGTCACCGGCCCGAACGAAGCCTTTCCAGCTTCTTCCGCCCGTATCTGGTGTTATTTCCCACAGCACTCAGTACCACCTGCCGTGAGTGAGTGCACTTGAAGGTGGGCTCCCCGGGGAAGGAAGGTATTAATGTTTCCCCTGGGCATAGCGCAAAGCCCGGCTCTCCTTCGGTATCTGTTGGGAGGATGGATGGGTGGTGGATGGATAGAAGGATAGATGGATGGGTGGTGGATAGATGGATGGATGGATGGATGGATGGATGGATGGATGGATGGATTCATGGATGGATGGATGGGTGGTGGATAGATGGATGGATGGGTGGATGGATGGATGGATGGATGGATGCATGGATGGATGAATATGATTTATTCCAGCCCAGCCATTCTTTAATGACAGAGAAGGTCTCCTAGAATTATCTCCGACTAACCTCCTCCCTGTGAGGTCATCTGCTAAGTCACTGCAGATAAGCATTTCCATCTCTCTGGGCAAAAATGTAAATAAAGCACACAGCGCTGGTTAGTTTCTTATCCCCTCTACATCATTGTTCCAAGTGAAAGGAATTTCGTAGGCTATGCATGCATGGGTGGGGAGGTATTTGAGAAGAATAAAAGGAAATTAGGATCAAGAGAGTTTTGGGCTGGAGTATTTGAATGGCTTTTTTCAAGGGCCTGGAGTGAGTGGTGAAGACGGCTGGCAGGCAGAATCTGATGATAGGATTATGGGATGCTGGGGATAGTGCTGGAAACAAGTGTTACATCTGAGACATTCACATTCTGACAGGTTATCTGCACAGAGAAAAACTTCCACACATGTGTGAGCACCGTTCAGTATAAGAAAGGTTAACACAGCATAAGAGACGTTAACATAATGTGGCCAGTCTTTTGTTATTATTATTATTAATGTTTATTTATTTTTGAGAGAGAGGGGGAGGGAGGGTCAGAGAGAGAGGGGGGCACAGAGTCTGAAGCAGCTCCAGGGTCTGAGCTGTCAGCACAGAGCCCCACGCAGGGCTCGAACTCACAGACCGTGAGATCATGACCTGAGCCAAAGTCAGACCCTGAAACTACTAAGGCACTCAGGTGCCCCAATGTGGCCGTTCTTAAAACTTACAGCTGCAGAATCATTTTATACTCTTAAAATTATTCAGGGTCCTCAAAAGTTTTTGTTTGTGGGTTATGCTTATAGATATTTACCACAGTAGAGTTTAAAACAATTAAGACATTTGTTAATTCAAGAGGAAAAATAATAAACCCACTACATGTTAATATGGTAACATTTTTTTCATGGCAAGTAATAAAATTCCCAAAGTGATAGAACTTTCCCGAGAAGAGTGGCAATGTTTCACTTTCTTGTAACTCTTTGGTCCAGTCCTCACATCGCGGGTCATGTGACCCGCAGGAAGCAAGTAACTTTATAATACATTTTCCTGCAAGTAACTTTATAATACGTCTTTTTGACTCTGTGGACCCCCTGAGGGGGCTTGGGGCCTCCAGCTTCTGGGATAGGACAGTGATCAAAGGCTTTCCACAGGACAGAGATGGTGCTTTAGTACTTCTATTTTCTTCATTAAAAACCCACAGTTTGGGTGCCTGCGTGGCTCATTCAGTTAAACATCTGACTTCAGTTCTGGTCATGATCTCATGGCTTGGGAGTTCAAGCCCTGTGTTGGGCTCTGAGCTGACAGCTCGGAGCCTGGAGCCTGCTTCAGATTCTGTGTCTCCCTCTCTCTCTGCCCCTGCCCGGCTCACGCTCGGTCTCTCTGTCTCTCTCAAAAAGAAACAAACATTAAAATAATCACTAAAAAACTCCCACATTTTGCACAAAAGCAGATAGTGTATGATTCCACTTATGTGAAGTTTCCAGAATAGTCCATCCACAGAGAAATTAGAATGGCTGTCGCCTGGGGTGGGGGTGGGGAGGAGGACAGAGAGTTTGATGCGGACAGAGTCTGGTTTGGGAAGGTAAGTTCTGGAAGTGGGCAGTGGTGATGGCTGCAAAGTGAATGTATTTAAGGCCACTGGATTGTAACTGAAAAATGGTTAAAATGGGAAATTTTAGGTTATGCATATTTTACCACAATATAAAAAGCCTCCTAATTTAAAGATTACAAGCACAAGATGTCTTTTTTTTAAAAGGCAAGCCTTGTGTAAATCCAGAGTAAAGAGAGTGAAACTCCATCCTCCAAAGAGAAACACCTTTAATAATTCAGACTCTGTGTCTTCTGATTTTCCTCTATGCCCATACTGTTACTTATTACTGTTACCAGAAATGGGATTATTCTATAGCCTTCTTTTCGTTTTTTTAATGTTTATTTATTTATTTTGAGAGAGAGAGAGAGAGCATGAGGAGGAGACGGGCAGAGAGAGAGAGTGAGAGAGAGAATTCCAAGCAGGCTCTGTGCTGTTAGCAAAGAACCCAATGCGGGGCTCGATCCCACAAACCGTGAGATCGTGACCGGAGCTGAAATCAAGAGTCAGGCACTTAACTGAGCCACCTAGGTGCCCCTCTCTAGCCTCTTGATTATCGCTCCTTTCACCCCTCTTAATACGTAAGTGCTGAGCACTTACTCCACGCCAGAGACAGCCCTCAGGAATGTCATGAGAATTCTCTCAGGTGGCCGATTTATCCTCACCATTTGACAGATCAGGAAACTGAGGTCCAAAGAAGTTGAGTAAGTTGCCCATGACTGGTGAAGGGGTTGAACTGTAGCTCTGCTTTTTAACATGTAGGTAAGTAGCTGGCTATAGTTTATACATGAGTTTTGGCATAATTTAATTTTACTTATTTGTTTTTATTTATTTATTTTTTGAGAGATAGAAAGTCGGGGAGGGTAGAGAGGAAGGAGACAGAATCCCAAGCAGGCTCCATGCTGTCAGTGCAGAACCGGATACGGGGCTCAAACCCACAAACCATGAGATTGTGGCCTGAGCTGAAGAGTCGGATGCTCAGCTGAGTGAGCCGCCCGGGTGCCCCTCATGAGTTTTGTAAAAGGTGGATATTTCTGTGAATTTAGCTGAAGCAGTAACTGGTATTTGATTCCATTTGGAACCAAAGTGTTCTCTAATTATGACGAAGGCGATGAGCACGATATCCTTCTGCCAAATTTTATGTGAGAAATGGGTTCTTAAAGACAATTAATAATGGAAAAGAGTGAATAATTCAAGGCTATTTTTCCCCCCGTAGAACTAACTTCTGGAAGGACCCCAGGCGGTTTAGTTCACGCTGTGTTCAACAAACTGTACCACCAGGTGGCGCTGTTGTAAACAAACTTCGTTTACTGGTCCCACCAGCTTCGATAGTCAACTATTTGGGACAATTTTTCAAAGACAGAATATCTGTGTTATTATATATAAACATTTATTTATTCTTGAGAGAGAGAGAGAGAGAGAGAGAGACAGATTATGAGCAGGGGAGGGGCAGAGAGAGAGGGAGACACAGAATCGGAAGCAGGCTCCAGGCTCTGAGCTGTCAGCACAGAGCCCAATGCAGGGCTCCAACTCACCAACTGTGAGATCATGATCTGAGCCAAAGTGGGGCGCTCAACGGACTGAGCCCTCCAGGCGCCCCTGTGTTATTTTAAATGTTGAAGAGTGGGGAGCCTGGGTGGTTCAGTTAGCTGAACCAACTCTTGATTTCGGTTCAGGTCATGATCCCAGGGTGGTGGGATCGAGCCCCACATCGGGCCCTGCTGAGTGTAGCACCTGCTTGGGATGCTCTCTCTCCTTCTGCTCCTCTCCCCTCCTCGCTCTCTCTCTCTAAAATTAAAAAAAAAATGTAAAATTAAATGCTGCAGGAACTATGAGATTTTATTGTGGTCTTATTGAAATATTTAGAATTTTTATAGTTCCACATCCTGTGAGCTAGTCTTTACTTTCATTAACCAGTTTATTCCTTGCACTTAGCGATTGTAACCCTGAAGCAGAATGACAACACCCCCATTTGGGTGTTTAATTTCCAGTAACATCCAAGACTCAGTTTAATATATATTCATATTTTTTTAAAGAAAGGAACTTTGGTTCTTATTGTTCTCTTCACTGTGTCCCCAGATGCCGGCGTCTCAGACAGAGCCCAGGCGGGAAGGAGGCGTCTGTGGCTTCTGGCTTGCAGGGACATGCAAGGCAGTGAGGTGCCGGTTCGAATCAAGTATCCTGACATGGGGTAAAGTCCTAAAAGGAAAGGAAATCTGGGGGCACCTGGGCGGCTCAGTCGGTTAAGAGTCCCACTTCAGCTCAGGTCATGATCTCACAATTCACGAGTTCGAGCCCCGAGTCAGGCTCTGTGCTGACGGCTCAGAGGCTCCAGGCTCTCGGTCTCCCTCTCTCTTTGCTCCTCCCCCTGCTGGTGCTCTGTCTATCTCTCTCAAAAATAAATAAACATTAAAAATAAAAAAAAAAAAAAGAAAGAAAAGGAGATCGGGTCCTGGGGGAAGGGAGGGCAGAGCGAGCCAGTGATTTTCCTCCTTTTCCTTCTTTCTCCGCGGCCCCCTCTCCTTCTTTACCTGTCTCCCCACTTCTCATGCCACTACCCCCTTTCCAAGCCTAATCAAGGGCTTCCGGAAGTGGATCAGGCTTAGTGTGACTCATGGGACCTCTGGAGAACAGAGGTGGATAAATGCTCAAACTCACCAGTCACCCCAGATGGGAATTCAAACAGATCACAAGACTTCCAGAACTTCCGTTCAGATACAACTTTAATACAACCAGTATCCCCTCGGCTGTGCCACGTGATGTAAATAATTCTGATTTCAGATTTTTAGAAGTACAGCAATGATGGTATTATGCGAACAAATACCCCGATGTTTTGGTTAAAATAGCACAGGGGCAAATACCTGCCAAGAAGAGACTCAGGCTCCTGGCGGTTGAGTGTCTGTCTCTGGGTTTTGGCTCAGGTCATGACCCCGCGGTCCTGGGATCGAGCCCCGTGTTGGGCTCTGGGCTGAGTGTGGAGCCTTCTTGGATCCTCTCTCTCTCTCTCTCTCTCTCTCTCTCTCTCTCTCTCTCTCTCCCTCACTGACGTGTGTTTGCACGCGTGCTCTCTCTCACATACATAAAATAAATTAAAAATTAAAAAAAGAATAGAATGGATAAGTAAATTGTGTATCCGTACAGTAGAACACTATGGTGACAATGAATGACCTAAGTTACGAAGAGTAACATGGATAAATCTCACAAACTTAATTTTGAGCGAAAGACGCCAGGCCCAAGAGAGACCATCTGCAGTCTTCCACTTAGGATAAGGACAAAAACAGGCAAAACTAACCTGTGCTGTGAGAAGTCAGGGTGGTGGGAGGTGTGGGGGGGGGGGTGACGCAGAGAGGCACACGGGGCTCCTGGGGTGCAGGGAATTCTTCCCTTTTTGATGTGTGTGCTGGTTTTTAAAAAAATGTTTTATTTATTTTTGAGAAAGAGATTGAGAGAGAAAGAGAGAGAGAGAGAGAGAGCATGCGCAGGGGAGGGGCAGAGAGAGAGGGAGACACAGAATCTGAGCAGGCTCCAGGCTCCGGGCTGTCAGCACAGAGCCTGACGTGGGGCTCGAACCCACGGACTGTGAGATCATGGCCTGAGCCGAAGCCGGACGCCCAACCGACTGAGCCACCCAGGCGCCCCTGCTGGTTTGTTTTGTGAAAATTCATTGAGGTCTATATGTGTGATTTGGGCACCTTTCTATGTATGTAACACTTGAACTTAAAAAATGAAAAAATAACACAGTTGAACAATTGGGGATTACAGAATAGAAAAATCAGAATAGTGGCGCCCAGGGGGCTCAGCTGGTTATGCGGGCGGCTCTTGGTTTCGGCTCAGGTCGTGATCTCACAGTCCATGAGTTCGAGCCCCGCGTCGGGCTCTGCCACTACCAGTGAGGGGCCCGCTTGGGATCCTCTCTTTCTCTCTTCCTCTCTCTCAGAGTTAATAAATAAACTTAAAAAAATAACAAAACCCAGAACAGTATGAAGGTTTGGACTCACAACATACCGTTAGTCTAATGTCAGTCTCCAAACAAGTAAGCTGGGGCTGTGACAGGCAGGCTCCTCGCCTCCGGGAGCAGGTAGGACGGAGCAGGGCGGGGCTGGGGCCCTGCACGTGGTTCCCTGCAGAGCGGTGGCCACAACCCACAGCCCGCATCTCCTGCTGGTTGGGTGATTATTGTTACACTGTTACAAAGTGGGATGCTCCTTTGTGAAATTGGCAGAAGGCTGACTCTCTTTTGCAAGATTGTGAGGTCCAGGAGGGCGCCTGGGGGGCTCAGTGGGTTAGGAGCTGACTTCGGCTCAGGTCATGATCTCAGTCTGTGGGTTTGAGCTTCACATTGAGCTCTGTGCAGACAGCTCGGAGCCTGAAGCCTGCTTTAGATTCTGTGTCTCCCTCTCTCTCTGCCCCTCCCTTGCTTACACTCTGTCTCTGTCTCTTCCCCACCCCTCCCAAAAAAATTAAAAAAGAAAAGGACTGTGAGGTCCGGGTGGGGTAGGTCAGATTCAGTCATGCGGACCTATCATGTGACAGGACAAAACTCTTTGGCCTTATGGAATAATTAATATGTATATTATATAGTATGTCAGAGCTTATAAGAACTAGTAAAAATTAATTGATAAAGAGGAATCAGAACTCAAGTTGGGGATGGGGATGTAATTTCAAATATGATCATGGAAAAGTCCTCACCCAGGAAATGAGATTCAGACAAAGATAAAGGAGGTGAGGTTTGGAGCCATGCGATTATTTGGAGAGAATCACGGCTGGCAAAGGAAACGGCAGGTGCAAAGGCCCTGCGTTGCTCAAGGTCAGTGAGAAGGTGCAGGTGGCTGGCTGGCCCGGTGGCTGGGGAGAGGAGAGGACCAGAGATGGAGTCTCACTGACCTGTTGGGAGAATTTTGGCTCTTGCTCTGAGCATGATGAGAGCCACTAGAGGGCTTGTGCAGGGGATTAACATGCTGAGTCACATCAGTGTGACTTAGTCACAGCTGTATCCCCAGGAACTAGCCCAGTGCCTCACCGTCACTGAATCATTGATTCAGTGATTCCACCTCCAAACGGGGTTGAGCATCCATGCGGCGGAGACGCTCAACGGGCTGCTCGCGTTGAACTTGATCTCAGGCTCCATCTGCTGGAGAATCTGACCCCCACGGGGAGGGGTCTGGAGGGCTTCCTGGTAGAAATGTCTTCTGATGCGAAACCTGCATAAGCAGCGGTGTGCACTTGCTGGTCCCTCTGAACTTCCCGTCTGGGAGCCTGAGGGGAGCAAGGGCCCCTTCAGGGATCGGCAGCCGGTGGGAACCGCCTGAGTGGAGAGCTTTCTGCGGGGGAAGGATTTGAAGAGGCCCAAGGGGCGCTGGTCCGCTGGCTGGGGAGGCTCACGTCATCTTGTGGCCGATGGAGAGCCGACACGGGGCGGCAGCTCTGCAGAGCGAGATCCAGGGCTGTATCGACCCGAAGCGGAAAGGCCACGTCGAAGAATCAACGGCGGTACTTGAACTTCCGGTTGAACCTGTACTGACGCTCCCTCATTATTATCGATTAGCTTTGGAAGGTGAGCAGGCAAGTGTAGTGAATTGGAAAATGGAATCCTCTAATGACTCTTTCTATTGCTTTTGTTGATCCTTAATATAAAACAAATAATCATAGATCACAGCCAGCTCGACGGCCCCCTTGCATCTACAAAACAAACGACACCTGGAGTTAAGGAGCTTAAGGATTTTCAGAAGCCGGGTCGGCCTGACTGGACACTGGCTGGCCCAGCCGGCGCCTATTTCATGCAGGTTTGAATGACGCAAATCTGAAATTGTGGATTAGATGCGTGGGAGGTGGAGGTCCCCGTAGATACCAAATGTGCGTGACCCCACAAGGTCAGACACTCCCCAGGAACCTTAGTCCAGGCTGTGGAGCTGCAGATCACAGGCGTGTCATTGCCACACGGTGGCGTCTGGTCATCGGGTAAACAGAAATTTGGGCAAGTCTTTGTCAGGATTGGGCTGGAGTTCTGTAGCGACGGAGGATGTCAGGTTTTGGGGTTTTCTCTCCTTGAAAAACACACAGCTGCTCTGTGGTCTCAGACGGGATAGACCTTTGAAACCAAAGCCCATTTGGCCAAAGAAAACATTTATTTTTATTTTTTTAATATTAAAAAATGTTTTTTAATGTTTACTTTATTTTTGAGAGAGAGATAGAGCATGAGCAGGGGAGGAGCAGAGAGAGAGGGAGATACAGAATCTGAAGCAGGCTCCAGGCTTTGAGCTGTCAGTATAGAGCCCGATGTGGGGCTCCAACCCATGAATTGAGAGATCGTGACCTGAGCCGAAGTCGGATGCTTAACCTACTGAGCCCCCGGGCTTCCCTTAAAATATATATTTTTAATATTTATTTATTATTTTGAGAGAGAGAGACACTGTGAGCAGGGGAGGGGCACCGAGAGGGAGACATAGAATCCAAAGCCGGGTCTAGGCTCCGAGCTGTCAGCACAGAGCCCGACGCGGGGCTCGAACCCACAAACCGTGAGATCATGACCTGAGCTGAAGTCAGAGATTTCAACCGACTGAGCCCCCCAGGCGCCCCCAAAAGAAAACATGAAAACAGAAAATCAGACTAAAGATTGTAGCCCATCTGTTCTTTCATGTCAGAGTCCTTTCCATACTGCTGGAATTGCCTTTTTGAAAATAAAAATGGGCAAGCTCAGAAAAGCAAGGCCTGAAAACGATGAGATAGTAGCTACGATGGAGAACGGCGTCCGGCACCGGGCCCTGCCCACGCGGCCCTGCGCGGCTCTGGCCGCCCCTCCCCTGCCGCCCAGCAGGTGTCGCTACTCTTGCCCCTGGAATTTGCTCCACTCCATTCGACGGTGTTTCTAGTTCTCCCACAGCAGCGAGTGCTTCTGAGGGGCGCGCCGTCGCATTCAGGGCGGGACAACGTTTTGCTGTGGGGACTGTCAATCCAGAGACAAAGCCCAGTGTTCCCGCCCCGCCCCTACCCAAAGTGCAGTAACGTAAGGGAACCTGTTCCAGAAGCCTTATGGGTGGGTGGTCACTCCCTTCGGTGGACAGCGACTGTCCCTCTTTCTTCCTGGCGGTGACTCAGTACTTCCTGCCCCGCCCCATTTTGTACGGTGACAGTCCACATCTTGCCGGGTCTCTACTTCCACTTCTCAGTTTCTGTCGTTGCCCCTTCTTCTGTTTCAAGACTTTTTGTGACACTTGATTCAAGTTCTGGGACCAGAACCCTGTCCAGGCTTATGTGGGCTGATCTAAGTGCTAGAACAATCAGTAGTTATCCTGGTGTAGGAGCTGGTTTAGGGAACCACCCAATGGTAGATGGGGGTCATGTCTACTTCCTTGTACCCAAGGAAGTTCAGATTTTAGCCTTTGGCGGTTTCTCGTCCATGTTGGTCCCCAAGGCTGAGCTGTGTGGGTGCTGAGTGTACCTCGCTTGTCCTGGTGTCTGCAGGTCCCGCACCTGGTCTGATGTTCCGAAGATGCCGCGGGGAGGGTAGCTCCAGGCTTGGTTGGGGGTGAGGAGGCTCAGGGCCCGTTGTGATGTCTGTGGGCCCCTCCCTCGGTGAGGCACTCACACGTGTAGGAAAAGCAGGGTGGGAGGGAGGAGAAATATTTTACCGCCACATTGGTAACGAGATGAATGTAATCCAGGCTGGACTCATAATCGCATATTTATTATATTCATCTTTCTCTTTTAATATTCTTTTAAAAAACATTTCTAAAATGTTTATTTTTGAGAGAGAGAGAGAGACAGAGCTCGAGTAGGGGTGGGGCAGTGAGAGAGGGAGACACAGAATCCGAAGCAGGTTCTAGGCTCTGAGCTGTCAGCACAGATCCCAACACGGGACTCGAACCCACAAACCGTGAGATCATGACCTGAGCCAAAGTCAGATGCTCAACCGACTGAGCCCCCCAGGAGCCCCTCCTTTTCTTTTTCATATTCATTGAAAATTTATTGAGCACCTGCAACAGTGCCGGATTCTGTGTCCAAGCAGAAATGCAAAATTGCACACACACAAAATAGCCCTAGCCAGACGCTCAACCGACTGAGCCCCCCAGGCGCTTCTCATTTTTTGTTTCTGATTTTAATAGAAATCAAAATGAAAAGGTTCCTACGGGCCCCCGAAGCCCACAGACGGAGGCCTGGTGCCTTCTGTGGCTAAGCAGGGGGGACAGGCCCTGAGCAGGATGGAACAGGACTTCCAGGGGGGCCCTTCTTCCCCCACAGAAGCCCTGCCTCACCAGGCCTCACACTTCCCACCACATCTCTCCTTCAGGGTGAGGCGCCCTAGAAAGTGGGCGGAGAGGGCTGAGCGGCCGGTGCTGCCGGGCCACCCATCTCAGTCTTCCAGGGCCTCCGGGACCTCGGAGGGTGTGCCGGAGCTCCCTTCTGCCTCAGAGACGCCCCCCAAGGCGCCCCCCATTCTGTGTCGCTTCCGTTTGCTCCGGGTCCCGGCTGGCGGCCCCCCCCCACCCCGAGCTCCCCGCTGCCCGGAGTGCCCGCACTTCTTACCCTCCGGGGCCCAAATCACCAGTGTTGTTCCCTCATGGCTCCCAGCAAAGCATAAGCCCCCGGGGGTGGAGAAGGGAGTTTGTGACTCATCTGTAAATTAAACGTGAACTAAAAATGTCAGTTAGTTAAGCGTCTGACTCTGACTCAGGTCATGATCTCAAGGTTCATGGGTTCGAGCCCCGGGTGGGTCGCTCTGCTGTCTGCGCAGAGCCCGACTCAGACCCTCTGCCCCCCCCAACCTGTCCTATCTCAAAAATAAATAAACAGTTCCAAAAAAGTGTCCCTTTTTAGAAAAATAAGATTGATAGGCTATTGGTGAAACTGATAAAAGAGAACTACACTTTGCTTCATAAAGAAAAGTCGAACTGGCTGTTCAGTGGAATGTGAAAGACCATGTTCTCCCAAGCATGTGGAGAATGTGCCCGACTTTTGTTTGAAAAGATGGAAAGATGAACGCTTCCTAAGGAACCGTTTTCATCTCTATAGATTTCAGTTCCACCAACTTTATCACGTGCTTAGGACGCTTCCAGCGGTTTCTCAGAGAGCATCTCAAGCTTTGTTAGTTAATATTCAGATAATGACGTTTCATCATCAGTCACAGAATGATACTTTGCTGTTAAGGCTGTGGGATTTTCCAGCTTTTAAAGAGCCGTTACAGGTGTTCAAGACACGGTTGGTAAATTTGGGGCGAAATGACCGTTTGGTAACTTGATTTCTCAGTGAACTTGGCTTTGCTTTCTGGGAGCTGCTGGGGTGGGCGACGGACTAGCGCTTGGGGGAGGGGGAAGACCCCTCGTCCGGCCCCAGGGCTCACAGCAGGTTTTCACACACACACGCGCATGTACGTGGACAGACCTGCACACACATATGTGTGTTTGCTATGGACTGAATTTTGGCCCCGCCCCCCACCCTCAGTTCCTATGTTGAAGTTGTGGACGCCAGTGTGGAGGCGCTAGGAGGCGGGGACTTTGGGGGGTGATTAGGTCATGAAACGAATAGATCAGTTTCCTTGTAAGAAGAGGCAGGAGCGCTCTCTCTCTCTGTCTCTCTCTCTCTCTCTCTCTCTCCCTCCCCATCTCCCGGCCACAGGAGGACACATCGAGATGGCCATGGGCAAGCCAGCAAGAGAATCCCCCCCGGGACCAGAGAGGTCAGCCCCCTGATCCCAGGGCCTCCCCGCCTCCAGGACCACCCAGTCCATGGACTTGTGTTACGGCGGCCTGAGCAGACGGTGTGTTTCTTTTTTAAACAAACTTCCTACCCGGGAATAATTTTACACTCAGAGAAGAGCCATGAAGACAGCTCCTGCTCAGCCCTCATCCAGGTCCCCAGACGCTGACGTCTTACGGAACCGTGTTGGAGCGTCTACACTGGGGAGTGACACTGGTTGGTGTCCTTGCTCTGAACGGACTCGTCCTCTTCCCGATGTCCTTCCTCCTTTTCCCGGATCCAGTCCAGCCACCATTTTGCATTTAGTTGGCCGGGTCTGCCCAGTCTCCTCTGGTCCGTGACAGTTCCTGATTGTCCTTATTTGTGTCTTGTGACTTTCACAGTGTTACGAAGTACTGGTCAAGGGGCGCCTGGGGGGCTCAGTTGGTTGGACGGCGACTCTTGATTTCGGCTCAGGTCATGATCTCAGTGTGTGAGATTGAGCCCTGCGTTGGGTTGTACACTGATAGCGTGGAGCCTGCTTGGGAGTCTCTGTCTCTGTCTCTGTCTCTCTCTCAAAATAAACAAACTTAAGAAAAAGTACAGGGCAGCATTTTGCGGAACGCCCCCCAATCGGGCTGTCTGCTGTTTTCTCCTGCTTAGCCTACGGCCATGGGTGTTGGGGGCGCACACGACAGGGGCGAAGGGCCGCCGCTCGCCGTCGCTGTCAGCTGTACGGTGACACTCAGGGCAGACAGCCCGCTTCGTAGGCGACCGAGTTGACACATGTCATGATGTCACGTGATGCCACGGAAGAGCCACAGAGGCTACGATTCCGGGCACCTCTCGCGCCAAAGTGTTGGGGTTTAACAAGGAAGCCAGGCACGGCCCCGTCTCCAGGGGAAGGGGAGACGGAGCATTCCGGAAGCGCTGTGCCTTGGCCGTCACGATCCATTTGCGGGCAGCGGAACCAAGGTTGCCGTGTGAGTCTTAACTCGTTTAGTGTGTGTGTGTGTGTGTGTGTGTGTGTGTGTGTGTGTGTTTTCTTTTTTGCACCAGCGGTTTCAAATCATGTCACCAATAACGAAAAACGACAACCAAAAAGGAACACGGATTTTTTGCTAAAACTTATTAAGACCTGGCCGTGAGCCCGGCACTGTGCTAGCTGCGTTGTAGGCGTTGTCTTGCTCACTACGGACTCATGACAAATAAACTGTAGATTCCTCTATGTGTCAGATGAAGAAACTGAGGTTTGAGAGGCTAAGAAATGTGTAGAGCGTTTGACTCTAGGGCCTAAGCTTTCTTACTGCCCGTATCACACACACTGAAAGTGGTCTTAACATGTCCGTCCGGCGCCTGGAGGCTGTCAGCTGAGTGTTGATGCTTGATTTTGGCTCAGGTCATGATCCTGAGGTTCGGGGGTTCGAGCCCTGTGTCGGGCTCTGCATTGGCGGCGCAGAGCCTGCTTGGGATTCTCTCTCTCTCTCTCTCTCTCTCTCTCTGTCCCTCCCCCATTCGTGCTGTCTCTCTCTCAAAATAAATAAATCAGCTTAAAAATAATCTATCCATACTGATACATCGCGAAGATGGAGGGACCCTGAAACTGTTATGGTAAATAAAAGAAGCCACACGCAAGAGGCCATGTAGCGTAGGATCCTACTTTTATGAAATATCCAAAAGAGGTAAATCTGTACAAAGAAAAAGCAGCCCCGTGGTTGCCAGGGGCTCAGGGAGGGGAGATTGGGGAGTGAGAGCCGAATGGATATGGGCACCTTTTTCCGGTGACACAAATGTGTTGAGACTTGATAGAGGTGAAGGTCACACGACACTGAAACGGTTACGTTGTGCGCTTTAAGATGGTTAATTTCACGGCTTGTGGATTTTACCTCCATATAATAAATAGCTAGCTAATAAATGGATATTAAAAAAATTTTTAAGTTTATTTATTTATTTTGAGAGAGGGGGTGGGGAGGGAGCAGAGAGAGAGAGTGAGAATCCCAAGCAGGCTCCGAGCTGCCAGCACAGAGCCCGTGTGGAGCTCAATCTCACAACCTGAGATCGTGACCTGAGCCCCGATCAGGAGCCGGACGCTTAGCCAGCTGAGCCAACCGGGTCCCCCTTCTCCCCGGTTTTTAATCTAATGATAATAACTGCACTTTGTGATTGTTCAGGCTCTAATGCTTGGAACAGTGACTGACACACAGATGGTGCTAAATAAGCCTATTGGTGACTCTTAACGACAAAAGCCACCAAAACTTCTTTTGTGCCAGTCGGCGAGTTTGTACCTTATTAATGACAACATTTGAAAAATTGTTATATGTTGGGGCGTCTGGGGGCTCAGTCAGTTGAGGTGCCGTGCGGTGTCTGTGCTGACAGCTCAGAGCCCGGAGCCTGTCTTCAGATTCTGTGTCTCCCTCTCTCGCTGACCCTCCCCTGCTCATGCTGTCTCTCTCTCTCTCAAAAACAAATAAAAACAATTAAAAAATTAAAAAAAAAGAAACATTGTTATATGTGTAACACATTTGGGACATATAGTTGAACCTGCATAAGAAATGAATAATACTGAATGCTTATTGCGCACTTATTCATGCCAAAGAACACAGGCTGTATTTTGTTTTTATCAATCTATCTTAATTTCACAAATTAGTTGTGGGGCCCACTGTTCCATTTTATTGATTAGGAAACTGAGGCTTGAGAGGCTGTTCCCTCTGAAGTACGGCCTGGCTTCACATCCCCATCCTAAAGCAATCTCTATTTAATTGGGTTATGCTCTCCCTCTGGAAGACTCTAGAAGGCTCAGAACCCAGACTCAGGCAGAGACCCAACTTTAGCTTTATTAAAATAGCCCTTTCCAGCCACCTCCTTAAACCGTGGACCAAAGGAAAGGGTTTCCCCCAAGCCGCGGCAATGCAGCGTCTGGCCACACGGGGGCAGTCTTAGCTAAGACTAGCAGTTTTTGTGCTTTGGAAACAAAGGCGGGCCTCCCCAGCGGAGAAGCTGCTGCTGCTTTTCTAGGCCAACTTTAGGAAATTAATCAGCAACTGTAGAACTCTGGGTAAACAAATATAAAACAGAGCAGCACAGCTCAGAAAATCACAGCGAGGATTCGCTCCGATTTAAGGGGAGGGAAATGTCTCCCAGCACAGACTTTGATCTGCTGGACCCTTGTAGCCCGAGCTGCCCCGAGGTGACCTGGGGTTTACTCCCCGGGGGCTTCTTTTTTTTTTTTTTAATAGTTTATTAGCAAGTTGGTTTCCATATAACATCCAGTGCTCATCCCCACAAGTGCCCCCTTCTATGACCATCACCCCCCCTTCTCCTTCCCCCCTCCCTCTTCAGCCCTCGGTTTGTTCTCAGCATTCAAAGGTCTCTCATGATTGGCTTCCCTCCCTCTCCCCAGCTCTTCCCCCCCACTTCCCCTTCCCATGGTCTTCCCAGGGGCTTCTGTTGTCACAGAAGGATGGTGACCTCAAGGCAAGGGCACCACTTAGTCCCAGAAGAACGTTCTAGTCTTCTTTTCTGAGAGGTCAGGCAATTGCATGACACGCTTATTCCAGAAGCAGATAGAAGCACGTGTCCAGGATGGCCTTTAATTTCGGTGGGGGGCAGAGGTTCTCGGATTTTCAGAATTCATTAACCAGTAACATTGGGGAAAAAAACTGGTGTCATCCCAGGGATGGATGTCAAGTTTCGATCCTGACAGTTAAGGGTATTAGACGGATTCCGTGGGCACTTACTATTGCCATCATTGTTACAGACAAGACAGTCAGAAAAATATAATTGAATGTCTAAAGGTGGACCAAAAAAAAAAAAATCCTCTTGAAAAACAAATCAGAGGGGCGCCTGGGTGGCTCAGTCGGTTGAGCCTCTGACTTCAGTTTGGGTCATGATCTCACAGTGTGTGAGTTCGAGTCCTGAGTCGGGCTCTGTGCTGACAGCTCAGAGCCTGGAGCCTGCTTCAAATTCTGCGTCTCCCTCTCTCTCTGCCCCTCCCACACTGTGCTCTGTCTCTCAAAAATAAATAAATGTTAAAAAAAAGAAAAAAAAGAAAAATCAGTAACAACTTCATTAAGACTGGAAGGGAGATGGGCCGCTGGGTGGCTCAGTCGGTTGGGTGTCTGCCTGCGGCTCAGGTCATGCTGGTTCGGAGCCGGCTTCAGATCCTGTGTCTCCGTCTCCTCCCTGTCCATCCTCCACTCACACCCTTGCGTGCTCTCTCTCAAAACTAAATAAGCATTAAAAATTAAAAAGAAAAAAAAAGACGGGAACACAGATGGACCTTGGGAGGCATTGTTCTGGAAGTGTGAATTCTTTTGGTCAGAGAGAAGTTTCAAGATAACAAAGAGGAGGAAGTCATCAGAATTTCCCTAAAGACATTGACTACTTCCGCCGGAAGGGAGAGCGCTCCTTTCCCGAGGGTCTGGGACGGCCCTGTTCCCAGCCCTTCCCCAGCACTGTCTCATTTAATTCTTAGAGCTCCCCTCGGAGATACGACCTTTGTAATCTCCCCATTGGGAAAACAGGAGGAGTTTCTGTAAGCTGCAGGCCTCCGGGAGGCTTCGGCACCAGATCTGAATCCAGACTGCGGCAGCAACAGAGCACCCCTGCCTCCCTCCACCCCCACCCCCTGGGCTACACCGCTTTGCTCTTCGTCACTCCAAGTTGCTTTAGAAAGAAGAGCTGTGGGTTTCCTGATGATTAACAAACAGCCACCACCCTCCCTGGCCATCGACAAACAGAATCACTCATCATCTTTAAAAATAATTTTTTTAATGTTTATTATTTTTGAGAGACAGAGAGCAAGCACGAGAGGGGCAGAGAGAGAGGGAGACCCAGAACTGGAAGCAGGCTCGAGGCTCTGAGCTGTCAGCACAGAGCCCGACCCAGGGCTTGAACCCACAGACCAAGAGATCATGACCTGAGGGGAAGTTGGACCCTTAACCGATCGGGCCACCCTGGTGCCCCTCATCATCTTCCAGTTTCAAGGTAGTTAATGTGTGAGCATGGTTCTTACTATTACTAAAAAAATATGGGAGGAGGGACTTGAGGTTGAACTCTGTAAATAAACTCGCATCTTCCTTGGCTCGCTTAACAGTACGTGATAAAGCATTTCCCCCATTTACTAACTAATATCCTCTGTAGCCATAATTTAAAAAAAATGTTTAGGGGCTTCTGGGTGGCTCGGTTAGTTAAGCGTCTGACTTCGGCTCAGGTCATGATCTCACACTCCGTGGGTTCAAGCCCCACGTTGGGTTCTGTGCTGACAGCTCAGAGCCTGAAGCCTCCTTCAGATTCTGCGTCTCCCTCTCTCTCTGTCCCTCCCCGTTCATGCTCTGACTCTCTCTGTCTCAAAAATAAATAAAAAACATAAAAAAAAATTTTTTTTTAAAAATGTTTATTCATTTTTGAGAGAGAAAGAGAAAGAGCATGTGCAGGGGAGGGGCAGAGAGAGAGAGAGACAGAGAGACAGAGGTTCCAAAATGGGCCCTGCTCTGACAGCAGAGAGCCCAATGCGGGGTTTGAACCCATGAACCATGAGATCATGACCTGAGCCAAAGTCGGATGCTCAGCTGACTGAGCCCCCCTGGGGGGTGCCCTGTGGCTGTGATTTTTGAAAGTTGTAACATCCTCCACCTGTAAATGAATCATGTAATTTGACACCGCTATCCTGTATTTAGTTTTCTTAGTCTGTAACAAAATGCCATAGACCCCATGGCTTAGAAACAGGAGAAAGTTATTTCTCACAGTTCTGGAAGCTGCAGGTCTGAGATCAGGCCCTGTTAGCATGGTCGGGTGGTCTTGCCTCTTCTGGGCCACAGTCCTCACGTGGGAGAAGGACGGTGGGGGGGCTGTGGGCCTGCTTTTATGAGGCACCTTCCTATCCATGGAGACTTTCCCTCCGAACCCCATCACCCCCAGGGCCCCGCCTCCAAACCCCATCACCCCCAGGGCCCCGCCTCCGAACCCCATCACCCTGGGCATTTAGTTTTAACCCAGGAATTTGGGGGAGCACTTACCTTAAGTTTCCAAGAGTTCATTGCTTCTAGAAAATACTGCGTTGGATATCTTTGTGCATTTAGTGTTGCTCACGTTTCAGATTTCTTTAGGGTTAGATGTTTCAGAGGTGAGATTAATGGGTCGAAGGCTAGAATATTTAAAAACTTCTCAGAAAATGTGCACGACGGACACACATTTATTTAACAGAGGCCAAGAAGAAATAGCCAGACTTGTCTGATTGATCACACCGTGGGCAAAGTACCAAATGTGTTCCAATCCAGTTAAAAGATCGCTTTTACCGCTTCTGCTAAGGAAGCTGCTCACATTCTTCTAGACTCTAGAGGGCTTGTTCCCAGATGGGGGCGGGTGTGCCCCAGAGGCAGCTGGGGGTGCCCGGAGGCCTTGGGGTGTCTCAGGTGAGGGGAAGGGGTGCTGTCCCAGCGAGTGGGTGGAGGCCAGGCAGGCTGCTGCACACCCCACGCTGCGGAGGGCGCCCCCAGCAGGGAGACTCTGGACCGGGGATCAACAGAATGAGGCTGAGAAGCCCCACCCCAGAACCCGGAGCATCGCTTTTGTGTTACGGCAGAGCGTTTCTGCTGATGCCGAGGGTGGCGTAGCCCACAAAGCCTGAAATAGTTACAGTCTGGCCCTTCGCAAAAAGGTTTGCTGGTCTCTAATCTAGCATCTCTTCATTTTATTTTTATTTATTTATTTTTAATGTTGATTTATTTTGGAGAGGCTAAGCGAGAGCAGGGGAGGGGCAGAGAGAGAGGGAGACACAGAATCTGAAGCAGCTCCAGGCCCTGAGCTGTCAGCACAGAGCCCGACGCGGGGCTCGAACCCACGAGCCGAGCCGTGAGATCATGACCTGAGCTGAAGACGGATGATCAACCGACTGAGCTCCCCAGGTGCCCCTTGTTTCTCTCCTTAAAACGGGACTAGTTGCATCATGAAGGCTTCACTCCCAGGACCTGGTCACCTCCCTCCATAAATCCTGTTGGGGAGTAGGGTTTCAACATAAGAATCTTAGGGAGTCATAAACATGCCGTCCATAATGGATTATTGTCTTCTGGATGGTCGTTATTATTATTATTATTATTATTATTATTATTTTTAATGAGCACCCTTTAACGTAATCCAGGTCATTGGGAATATTTAGTGCTGGGTCTTCCGTCTTTGTTTCCCACCTTGTTCCCCTCAGGAGCATTTTTGTAGTGGATTCTCCCAGTGGGCTGAGCAAGGCTGAGAGGGCGCGGGGGTAGGGGCAAAGGAAAGACGGAAATGAGACAGTGGGTAACAGTAGGGGTGGGGGAGAGGGCTCGGGAGAGAGGAGGAAGGGAGGACGTGCAGAGCGTTCGGGGGTTCCCAAGCTGGCTCAACTCTCAGAGCCAACCAGGCCTATGGTCTTCCCCCCGCCAACCTCCTTCATTATTCTTCCCAGCTTGAGTATAATTGACATATAACCTTGTGTAGATTCAAGGTGTGCAACTGCGTTGGTTTGTGACACTCAGGTATTGCAAACTGATTACCTGCCTCGCCTTGGCCAAGGTCTCCACCATGTCACACAGTTACCATGGCCTTGTTGGTGAGGACACTGAAGATCTCTCTTGGCAACTTCAAGCACAAAATAGAGTATTAACACCAAGAACCATGGTGGACATTATGCCTCCAGAACGTACTTGACTTCAAGCCTCTGCTCTTGACCTAGACTCTCCGTTCCTCCACCCTGGACACATCTCATGATTGGCAATCCACTTGACTGTGGCTTTACTCTCCTCCTGCGTCTGTCTCCACCCTGGGAGCTGTGCGAGGGCGGCCAGCACAGGGTTCTAGGCGCCTGGACGTGCTGGGCACCCGTCTCTGTTGAAAGAACAGAGGAATGACTCTGGGCTTTGCTTTCTCACTGATGCTCAAATGATGTGTGCTTTCTTCTAGTGGCTTCTCGCCCATAGTTAGGGTGAGTGGGATGTCCCTGCTTCCCACAGCACCCTGGGGAGTTCCTGGGGGTGGTCCTCAGTGGGGCTCAGAGGCAAAGCTGCCATGTCCCGCTGGTTCTAGCATCTGATGCCTGCCCGTTGCCCTTGAAGATCCTGCTCTCTGTGGGAGGTTCTGTCTCTTGAAGTTCCAAAGGTTGCCCATCTTGAGGGGCCAGAACAATGCAGCTTCCCTGCAGAAGCTTCCGGAAGGTTTCTCTCCCTGGCTCATTTATATATGTTGTGTCCAGGCTCCTGATCCTGTCCTTATTCAAAATGTTGGTATTTTCTTCATCATGGCTTTATTTCTGGACATTGATTTTAAAAATTTTTAATTTTACTTAAAATTTTTTCTTCAAAATCTGAATTGTTTTATTTACTTATTTTTAGTTTTTTTTTAATTGAGAGAGAGAGAGAGAGAGAGAGAGAGAGAGAGCACCAGTGGAAGAGAGGGGCAGAGGAAGAGAGAGAGAATCTCAAACAAGTTTCATGCTCAGCACAGAGCCTATCATGAGGCTGGATCCCATAAGCCGGGGAATCAAAAGTTGGATACTTAACCAACTGAGTCACCCAGGCCATCCCTAATTTTGATTTTTTAAAATGTTTTATTTTGTTTTTCAGAGAGAGTGCAAGCAGGGGAGGGGCAGAGACAGGGAGAGAGAGAGAATCCCAAGCAGACTCCGTGCTGTCAGTGCAGAGCCCGACCCGGTCCCGAACCCACAAACTGTGAGGTCATGACCTGAGCTGACCTTGGATGCTTAACTGACTGAGCCACTCAGGTGCCCCCTTAATTTTTATTATTCTTTTAAAAAAATGCATTAGAATATCATTCACTTTGATCACTGAGTTTTTTGATGACCCTTTACATTTCATCCTCAACATGGATGTCTAACATTTCTTTCCAGCCTCAGGTCTGCCCCAGCAGGGATGCTTATGCTTAGAGTCTTGTAGAAGCTTCTCACCAATCACATCCTCTGGTTGGTGTCGCCTCTCTGGAAGCTGGTCCCAAGGACGGCAGCTGGGCCACCCTCCTAGATTGCCCTCTTCCCTCCAACTCACATCCAGGGGTGACGTTCCTCTAGAGCAGAAGCATTAAACACATGCCCACGTGCATACACGCAAACAGACCCACCGATGGAACAATGCAGCTCCTCCTTCGTCCCACTCAAAGGCTTGCAGGTCCCTTGACACGTGCAAGCAGAGCCCTCCTGGAGGTCCCTGCCTGCCGGTCGGCAAGCAGCTGCGCTCTGGATCAGTTTGGGCTTGCCAAGCTCCGCCTGCTAAACAGGGTTGATTTTTCTTCCTTTAAGAGAAGACAGTTCAACTTTGAAATACCTCTACACTCCAAAGAGAAGACGTGACTCTTTGGAAGACAACTAACATCCTTACCAAAACACTCATTTTCACCGAGGTTTAAACAACTGATGATCATTTAGGACATCCCCCAAATGTGCTAGCGGAAATCAAAACGTTAAGCTAAATAAAAGAAGGATCTGGGTGGTATTTTAGGCATCTGGATAGTCCTGGGTTTCACTCATTGAGGCCCCACGACCTAAATATTAAACTGTTGAAAGAGCAAAGACGAACCGTAAGGGAGGGGCTTTAGAAGAGGGCTTGACCAAGTCTATGACGCTCTACCTTGACCTCTGTAATCAGAATTTCACTGTAGTGTAGGGACTGTGGGCGCCATTTTCAAATTCCAACACTGTGCCTTGAGTACGTGGTCTGAGCCATGCTCTTGTCGGTGAGATTTTTTCTTTTTCTGCAAAAAGCTTTATTGTTTCTGTTTGTTCTGGGTCTTGGGAGAGGGCTCTGGGGGGGTTGAAAAGCTGCCTAGGGGCTGCCGAGAGAGACTCGGACACCAGGCAAATGCCAGGGAGATGCCTGAAAGACTGCTGGGCTCAGAGGCTCCCAGAGGTGCTCAAGGGTGAGCCTCCCCAGGGGTCCTGGCCCCGCCCAGCATGGAGACGGCCAGACCGCGGAGGTGAATCAGGTGGCTACCCATCTTCCTGGGGAGTTTCCCCTGCTGGCCTGGGACCCAGGTCTCCAGGAGACATGGGGGCATTGATGGTACCAGTTTCCCTCTGCTGGGAGGATTTCGTGAGCTCATTAATCCCAGCTGAAGGAGGCCAGGCACATAGTAAACACTCACTAAAGGCACACTCTTATGAGGTAGATATTTTGTTATTCATTGAGGTGGAAAAATACGAGAGATTGACTTTTGCTTTTTCAGATGATTCTTCTAGTTTTTCTTTTTAATTTTTTAAAGTTTATTTTGAGAGAGGGAAAGAGAGCGCAGGGGAGGAGCAGAGAGAGAGGGAGAGAATTCCAAGCAGGCAGCACAGAGCCCGACACGGGGCTCCATGTCACGGTTCAGGAGATCATGAGCTGAGCTGAAATCAAGAGTCAGAGGCTTAACCGACCAGCCACCCAGATGCCCCTCCCTTAATGGTTTTCTTGATGACATTTTCTCTTCTCTCTCTTTTTTTAATGTTTTTTTATTTTATTTTTGAGAGAGAGAGAGAAATAGGGTGAGCAGAGGAGGGTCAGAGAGAGAGAGGGAGACACAGAATCCGAAGCAGGCTCCAGGCTCTGAGCTAGCTGTCAGCACAGAGCCTGATGCGGGGCTCGAACCCACAAACCGTGAGATCGTGACCTGAGCCGAAGCCGGACGCTTAACCGACTGAGCCCCCCGGGCGCCCCAGACATTTTCTCTTCTCTAGCTTAGTCTGTCCTACGAAGACGGTGTATAACACATGTAACATACAAAATGTGTGGCTCATTGACTGTTTTTGTTCTCAGCGAGGCTTTAAGCCAACAGCAGGCTGTTCGTAGATCAGTTTCGGGGGAGTGAAAAGTTGTGATTTCATTTAAAAACAATAGATTTTGCTCATAATCCTATGGATTTTACTTGAGGTTTTCGATGGTCTGAGCACGGCTTTGTGGCTTCCCCAGGAGGCCCCACGGGGTCTCCGGCACAAAAAAAAGTTCCAGAACCCCTCCTTGGGACCAACTCCCATCTTTTGGAAACAGCCAGTCTGAAAGTGAGACGGGAAGAGAAAGCTGCAACATTCTCTTCTATTTCTGTCGCCTGAAAGTGTCCAGCGGGGTCATCCCACATCTACAGCTGTCTCAGCGACACCAAGGCAGCCGGCAGCCAGGAGGCTGGGCCCCAGCTCCAAGGCAGCGCGCTGGGTGGCCCTGGGCAGGCCATACAAGGCGTCAGGGCGCCAGCTTCCCCTGGGGAGATGAGGGGAGGGGGCCGGAGCAGAGCGGCAACTCCAGTGCCGGCCGGGCCAGCGGGCCACAGGGTGGCTCAGGAGCGTGAGTGGTCATGTGTTCCTGTGAACCGGGGAGGGGACCTGGGGACCTCGACGCATTTAGAGAGAGCAGTGGCTACTTACCTACAGCCAATGGGCTCCGGTGGGGATGCAAATCCAAAGTTGCCAAGTCTCCAGACTTTTTTAGAAAAGCCCAAATTCTTGGGGTGCCTGAGGGGCTCAGTCGGCTGACCATCTGACTCTTCATTTTGGCTCAGATCATGATCTCACGGTTCATGGGTTCAAACCCTGCGTTGGGCTTTGTGCTGACAGCACAGAGCTTGCTTGGGATTCTGTTTTCCTCTTCCTCTGCTCCTCTTCTGCTCTCTCTCTCAAAATAAATAAACATGAAAAAAATTTAAAGAATTGTTTAAAAAAACTTGAGATCTTGATTTTTCTGTGAACTCTCCCTTATAAAAAATATTGGTTCAAAATTTAAAAGAGACATGGGATTGGGAGGCCTGGGGGGCTCAGTCAGTTAAGCATCTGACTTGGGCTCAGGTCATGATCTCGTGGTTCGCAAGTTCGAGCCCCGCATCAGGCTCTCTGACCGCTCAGAGCCTGGAGCCTGCTTCAGATTCTGTGTCTCCCTCTCTTTTTGCCCCTTGCCTGCTCACACTGTTTATCTCTCTCAAAAGTGAATAAACATTAAAAAAAAAGACACAGGATAAAAGAAACGCCTTTGCCAGGTTCCAATCGATGTGTTCCGGTCTATGCGGTTCGGGTGATAGTGAGGATGAAGGTGATGACAGACATATGCGTGCAGCACCGGGCACTCCATGCTTTCAAAAATTCTGTGCGGAAAGTACTACTATTATTTCTGCATTATAGACGAGGAAACTGTGTGCAGAGAGGTTAAGTAAGTACCCAAAGTGGCACAGCTAGGAAGTGCACGAGTGGGGGTCTTGAACCCAACCTAAGTGACTTGCCCGCAGATGCAGCCCTGAAACACCCCCGACCATGGAGGTGGCGCCCCTGAAGGTGTGTGATGTGCCGGTCCAGTAAGCATGGCCCCCGTGGCATGGTGACCCTGGATGTCCTCTACAGACAAGGGCATTCTTCCGGGTTGACAGATGGCTGAGGACCGATGCGTCACCCTGACCCCACACCTGTGCCCAAAGCCCCAGGATGTTCGAGGCTTGAGATGAGTAGGGGGCCCAGGAGGGCTGCGGTGACCTGTTCCAGGGGCCCCGGGACCTTCGGGATCATGGTCTGATTTTAGAGGAGATGTGGCTTGAATTGTATCCTCCCCCAAGATTTGTCCATCTGGAACCCCAGAATGCGACCTTTTTTTGGAATAAGAGTCTTTGCAGATGTAATTAAGATGAGGAGCCCAAGATGAGGCCTTCCTGGTTCAGGGTGGGCCCCGAGGCCTGTGAGATAGAAGGAACCCAGCAGACACGGGGCGAAGGCCAAGTGCCTACAGTGGAGAAGATGGGAAGGGCAAGGCCGTGAGCCAAGGGGCGCGGAGCAGCAGCCGGAAGCTGGGAGAGGAGGAGGTTGCTGTTTTCAGCCTCTTAGTTTGTAGCCATTTGTTGTCGCGGCCCTTGGAAGCTCAAACAAACACGTAAAAATAAAAAGAAGGACAAACAAAGCTGCTATTTCTTCAGTCTTCGGACGGAGCCCAGGGCTGCCGGTGTGTGTGGGAGGGACGTGCAGGTGCCTCACCCGCTCGGGAGCGCGGCTCTGAATTCGAAGCATCTTTAATGCAGGCACGCGAGTGAATGCGTATGCATGCAAACACACTCACACTCACACACGCGCGCACACACACACACACACACACACACACAGACGCGAGCGCTGCGACATGCAGACTTGTCCCCTGGCCATGATCCGTGGCCCTGCTCTCACCCTTCTCTGCACGCGTCAGGGGCCCGGCAGGCTGGTGCTCTGGCCTCCACGCTGACAAGGGCGACTCGAATGCCCTGTGTTGGCCCGAGTACAGGGCGAGGGCCACGCTTTCCCATCGAGGAAGGGGTTTCAGGCCTTGATAAATGACCGTTTAATGCTGGCAGCAGAGCTGGCTAATCACTGGGCAACACCAATCATCATAATTAGTGATGGGCTAGAAGGGGGAGGTCCCAGCCTGGCGGTCCTCCTCCGCCTGCAGACCTGACTCCTCACAAGAGCCCTTCCCGGGCCCCGGGGAGGGCAGGAAGCAAAGGGGGTCGTCAGAAAGAGGAACATTCTCTGGAAGGCAAGGCAGGGCCTTCCGAGGAGCCCCAGCCTGAGTGGCCCAGGGGGGCCTCAGGAGACCCCCAGACTCGCCAGATTTTCCACCGTTTCAAGAGAATCCAAAACTCCGGGTTATTTTGTTGTTTGCATGATGAAATATACACAGTGTGAAATTGACCATTTTTGCCGTTTCAATCCTGTGACATTAAATCCATTCCCACTGTTCTGCCACCACCTCTCTCTCTACAACGTCTTGTCGTCCCGAACTGAGACCCCACACACATTAAACCAGACCTCCCCCCAGCCCCTGGCAGCCACGGGTTTGCTTTCTGTTTCTATGAATTTGAACAGGTTAGTGTTTAAAGAGGGAAATCTCCTTTGAGAAACAGACTCCTTCGCCACGGGCCGCCAGAATGCAGCCGGGATTTTCAGCACTGCAAATTAGCACGGCCCAAACCCAGCCCTTGATTTTCCCAGCAGATCTTGCTCCATATTGACCTCTGTCTTCTCAAATGCAACCATCAGCCAACCCTGTCAGGATGCCTGTCTGCAGCCTTCTTGAACCTGATCACTGCTTACCAACCCTCCCATTTCAGTCCTGGGTGTTTCAGGCAAAACATCTTAGTCTGGACCTGAGCGGTAAGCATTGCCTCCTTGAGGGGATCTCGTTTCTCCTTGGAGGCTCCAGAGTCTGTTCTTTTCCCTAACGTCTCTGGTGGCTTTGGAACCAGGCAGCTTGGGTTCAAATTCTGACCCTATGGCTTCTTGGTTGCATGATTTTGGACGTATCTCTTGAGGTTTGTGGGCTTCAATTTATTTGTTCACCAGATGAATGGAGTGGAAAGAGCAGTGGGACCTGTCTCAGGGGATGAAATGAGCTCATCCTTACAAAGCCAAATAATGCAAAGGATTTTATTATTATGATCATAAAACAATCATGGTTTCTATATCTATGATTTCAAAATATAATTATTTATTTGTGTGTCTATCCATCTTATACTTGAAATCCCTGGAGAATAGGGACCCTAGCTAACTGATCTGTGTTTTCCAAGTCTGGACTATGATTTAAACTAGTTTAGTAGGTGCTCAATTAAAATTTGGGTAAGAAGGGGAGAAGGAAGAAAGGAAGAAGAAAGGAGGAAGGAAGAGGGAAGGAAGGAAGAGGCAAGAAGGAAGGAAGGAAAGAAGGAAGGAAAAAAGGAAGGAAGAGGGGAGAAAGAAAGCAGGAAGGCAAGAAGGAAGTGCCAGAATCCAGGGCTCCCTGAAAGACGGACGGTGTCGGCTAAAGGGAGTGAGAGAGCCTCAGCTTCTTTCTGCTCACCAGGCAGGCGTCTCTGCTCTGATCCGGGAGTCAGCTGTATTTATTGAAAAAATGTATGGGGTGCAAAACAGGAGTGGTGATCGCCTTAGACAATGATTTCTGATGACAAATTCTTCGGTATGTAAAAATGTCCCAGAACATAGATTGGTGGAAGACTCTTGCATAATCTTTATCAATAGTGACTGAAGTAGGTGACTAGATGCTTATCACATGGGGAAGGAAGGGATCTTTAGCATTCAAATACAAGGCAAAGTTTTTAGCATGGCAAAGGAAAGAGTTAGGTCTTTGTGAACAGGGGTCAATAACCTGTTTTTGAGGGGAAGAAAAACAGGTTTTCTCAGGAAATGTAACATTTGCTCCTATAATCACAAAAGAAGAAACTCCTATAACAAATTTTTTCACAAGGTACAATTCACATATTTTTAGCATAAGAAGGCAAGTCACTCCTGATATCAGTCAGTCAGACACCTTGGGGGACGGGGCTCAAGCAAAAATTGAGTGGGAGTTGAGTGGGTGTAGACTGTGGTTGCCATCTGACTTCAGAAATGGCCACCAGCAAGGAAGGAAGGAAGGAAGGAAGGATGGAAGGTTTTCCAATGAAAGGTTAGCACACACTTAACGTACCACGTCTGAAGAGAGAACCTGCCCCAGGCTCCTAGGGTGGGTGGGATCCCCACTTTCACCCCAGATCACTGGAGCGCATCCCCTTCTTATTCTAAATATTGACAAGTAACAAAGTACCCCCAAGCTCAGTGGCTTAAGACCACAGTTCGTATGTTATATCTCTTGATTTTGTGGGTCAGAAGTTTAGCCAAGGTTCACCATGCTCTTCATGGTGTCAACCAAGACCACCTGAAGGCGGGTGGATGGTCTGGTCTTGGCGGTACAGTGAGGCTTCACTCAATGTCTGGTGCCCTGGCAAGGATGGCTGTGCCGCTGAGTCCAGCTGGGAATGTCTATGACATGTGGCCCCTGTGGCACGGTGACGTCAGGGAGTCAGAGTCCTTCCGTGGAGGCTGGATTCCCCTGGAGGGGGATCCCAGGTACCCCAGGTAGAGCTGCAGGCAGGGCCTCTTATGGCTAGCCCAGAAAGTTCCAGAACACCCCTTCTGTTGCATTCTCCTGGCCAAGCAAATCACTAAGGCCGGCTCAGATTCAGGGGGAGTGGAATCAGATCCTATGTCTCCGTGGGAGGAGCGGCAAAGGACTTGAGGCACGACTGACCTACTGCCCTCCGTCTCTCCCTTGCAAGTGCTTTAAACCAGGGGTCGGTCACCAGGCCTCACGGACACTTTCTAGTGACTCTGCGATTGCCCTGAACATGGTTTTCTGCTGATGTGCAAAATGTGCATTTTTTTTCCCAGGGAGATGGGCTGTCAGGAGGACTATGAATCATCACTGCACGGTGGTCGTTCTTTTGCCTGAGCCGTATCTCAACCCGTGGCTGACACGAGTTTTCCAAGAAAACATCAACAGGGTCATGGGAGCTATTCAGACCATGCAGAAAGGCAGGCCACACTTTCATCCCCTGCCCTCCTCCACTCTCCTCGGGGAGAAAATCCTTATGTATCTTTCGAGATGTTTTCCCATGCGTTACATAGATGTGTAAAGTTTTTGCAAATGTAAATAGCCTCATTCCCTTCATATATAATACATGTATATTTGCATATTTTTACTTTTAACATTATTATAGGAGTTTGGTTCATGTCAGTACCTTAGACTTATCCCGTGTTTGCAAACAGCCTCTTCGAACCCCGCCCACAGGTGTATCCATTACACACATCTCCGCAATACTGACGTACCCGGCGTTGCTTCTGGTTTCTGGCTCTTGGGCGTGGAGCCGCTGTGAGCAGCGTTACCCTGCCCTCTGGGGCACCTGTGGGAGTCTTTCTCTCAGGCAGGTGCTGAACGGTGAAATAAGAGGGTTATTAGGAGTGTGCATATCCAATTTGAATTTTCCAACATAGACGCACACGCTTACATGCCCACTAGCAGGAGAGTAGTACCATGCTCTCCACATGCTTGCCTAACTTGAACATCCTCTCTCTTCAGGAATCTTTCCAGTCTGGTGACTGAGCATCTCACCATGGTATACAGCACTGCTGTCCTGCTGGCCATGGCCTTTGGTGGGGGGCGGGACGCTCAGGTGGCTCAGTCATTAAGCATCCAACTTCTACTCGGGTCATGATCTCATGGTTCGTGAGCTCGAGCCCTACCCCTCTCTCTCCCTCCCTCCTGGGAATCTCCCTCTCTCTGCCCCTCCATCACTTGTGCTCTCTCTATCTCAAAAACAAAAATAAAAAAGAACATGACCTTTGGGCTCAGGAGAGCTGACATCCTGGTTCTGTCATTACCTTTAAAGAAGTTATTAAATCACGTGACTTCAATGAGCTCAGTTGCCTTCTCTTTACTTGGGCACCATGATGACACCCCCTTAACGCTGCAGTGGTGCCTCTACGAGATTGCATGGAAGGTTCTCTTAGTGGTGTCTGGAGCGCACCAACATTCCCCATCACGGGCAACAGTTTGTGTTATTATCATTATCCCCAAAGTGTTTCCAGAGTAGCAGTTGTCCCAAGGGGCAGATGCTGCTGAATAAGTGAGTCTTGCCAATCCAAGCCCCTCCTCCATCCTTTAGACTCTTCCTGTAGAGGCTCAGATACCTAAGATTAAGTCTCACTCTTCAATGGAACAGTCTTTAAAGGATCACAGCCATAATAACTCATTTCACTGCATCTACCAACTGGTCAGTGGCCCAGTTTTGTCTTCCCAATCCTATAGAAAGCCCCCGATGATTTGACCCATTTGACAGACGAGGAGGCTGAGGTACTGAGAGGCCGAGTAACGGTCCTGAGGACCCATCTAGGAATCTGGCAGAGCTGGGAACTGAATCTATCAGCTAGGCTCCTCCCCATTAGTTCACAGAATTCTCTAGACCGAAGTGGGCGTGATTTGACAGTGATGAGGGTGAGATGCAGAGAAGGTTCCTGAAAGAGACACCTGCCTGCTGAGTGCTCTACCTTACGGGGAGACCGGGCACCTGTGGGCATCTGTTCTGCAAGCAGATGAACCGTGAAGACGGAGGCCACACCAGAGTCTGGTGTTGGGAGCCCAGGAGAGTGGGGGAGGACCCAGAGGGGAGGCAGAGAGAACAGAATTGCATCTCGCTCAGTGGTGGTCACAGGCTTGGAGCCAGCCACTCTCTCTTGGGTGGTGTCCTGGCTTGCTATTTCCTCCAGATGTGATTTCAAGGGAATTACTTCACTTCCGCTTTGGTTTTCTGTTAGTTGAAGATAAAATTGTTTACTTTGTGCTAGATGGACGCTTGGCGATAATGTGTGTGGTGGTAATGTGGGTCGTGTATGATGTATGTGGTAATGCGCGGAGCCTGGCTGGGTATAGGTTCTCCAGAACATCTAATTCTTCTGTCTGGTCTTTCTATTCCTGGCCAGGAAGGGAGAGCTATACATTAGGAGGTGTATTTTGATCGTCAGGCGATCATTTCTCTTTTGGGGAACAATCCCTCAATTGTTTCCTTGTGAGTGCTTCCCCCACTCTACCTCCAAGGGCTCTGTGTGGAATTCTCTATACTCCTGAATCTGGAAATGAGCCTGGAGCTCAGGGCTTGGCCATTGGACCCCACGATTCCTCTGGCCAAGTGGCTTGGGGATAAACATGTGACACATGGGACTTGGCCCGGGGTAGTGTCATGCACTGAATTTTTGGATTAACCTCAGTCTTCCCTGGGTCACCTGGGCCACGAAGGGGAGAAATGAACACAGAAGCAAAGTCTGCTAGTGGGGAAGAAAGGGGCGTGGTGCTGGGTAGAGAATGGGCAGCGTCCAACACAGCCATTTTCTCATTTGTAGAGCTGAGGGAGAGGAGGGATACAGAAACTTGCCCCAAAACAGCCACCTAATTCTGGACTCCACGTTCTTAACTATAACTCAATAATTTGCAATTTTACTTGAGCCAGTTTAGGTTGGGTTTTTGCATAACTTTCAAAAGATAGTAATCTCCTTCAAGGCATGAGCCCTATATGGATGCTTCTCTAATTTATCCTCAGGACCCAGCCTGGCGCTCGGCAGAGTTGGGGGTTGACAGACGTTTGGTGAATGAATGATTGAACAAGGACGTGGAGGGGTGGTGTCCTAGATCTCTACGTGTCCAAGAACTAGCAAAGCCACCTTGTAGTAGACTCGGATGTGGGGACAGATCACCCGGGGTCTCCCTAAGATGCAGATTCGGACTCAGCAGCTCACGAGAGGGCCTGAGCTTCTGGATTTCTAATACTTTTCCAGGCAATGTTGGTGCTGTTGTTTCAGAACCACACTTGGGAAACAAAGTCTGGATGGCTGGGTGTCCCCCTGCAGTGACTAAGCCACATGAAGCTCTTGAGCACGTGACGCACGGCTAATCCGAGCTGAGATGTGCTGTGAGTGGGACACGCACACTAGATTCGGAGGATTTATTAAAAAGTAAAAGATAGTCGAATATATTTTATACTGTTTATATTATAGGTTAAAATAATTTTTTGGATATATTGAATTAAACAAAATATATTATTAAAACCTGGCTCTTCTTGTTTCTTTCAATGTGGCTACTAGAAATATGAAAGTGCGTATGTGGCTCCCATTACATTTCTCTTGGGTGATGCTGGTCTAACGTGCCGGTGGCCAGTCGTGAGAAATGCGTCTTCAATTGCTGAGGTTTGATCGCTTTTCCACCCTGGGTCAACAGGGTTAAACACCACAGAGAAATCATGAGGGAAGAAGAGTGAGGAGAAAATAGATGCTAAAATTTTCTAGAATGAGCGGGGTGTCAATGGTGCCAAGAAAGGGATGACATTCCTGACTATGGGAGAGGATGGGGAGACTGTGGGGATTGGGCTTCTCTGGTCAAAAATTTGATGACGTTCTATTCCATGTATGAAAAAAAACTCAGGTAAAGGGTCAGGATAAAGGGCATTGTCATGGCACGTTCATGACTCTCCCCAGGCTCTCCTGTTCCCAGGGGGATCCCTGGAAGAACTTACTTACGCCCCTGGAGGGGGAATCAACTGCAAGAGTATCTCTGTCACCAAACATTGTAACAAACAAATGGTCTGATGGGAGAAGACGGAATCCATCGATCAGGAGAACTTCTGCCCCAGAGCGGAGGGACCTGCGATTGGGCTTCGCAGCAAGAGCACGGTTCAAAAACTAACATCTAGTGAAAAGCGAGTTGCAGAGAGATAAGTACAGAATGATACCGTTGGTAGGAAGTTTAGGAAACATGGAAAACAACACTATATATCATACAGGGATAAAAATATAAAGATATTCATAGGAACAAAAAACATCACATTCAGGGCAGTGGTTATCTTGGGAGAGAAGGCAGGCAGTCCGGTCAGAGAGGGGAGGGCTCACGGGGTCTCCTGCGAAAGCATTTTGGATGTCATTATTTATTCATTAAAGAGAAACAGCTGCTGAAAGCCATAGTTGGTTAGGAGCACATAGGATAGAGCCGCTGTTATTTTATTGTTGAAATTCCTTCTATGGCTCTGTCTGCAATTAGTTTCATTTTTTAATCCCTGCTATCATTTTTTTTTGTGTTTATCACAGCCGTACATACCCATGGTTAAAAGACTCAAATCACTCTACAAGTTTTGTTAACTAAATAAAGTTGTTTCCCTTTTTTTTTACCTGCATGGTAAGAACACAGGTGTTTGCTTTGTGATTCTCCAAT
>NC_043711.1:98130971-98146997 GCF_006229205.1 Suricata suricatta | reverse complement strand
ACATTTTTAGTGTTTTATTTATTTTTGAGAAAGAGAGAGAGAGACAGAGTGTGAGCAGAGGAGGGGCAAGGAGAGAGGGAGACACAAAATTTGAAGTAGGGTCCAGGCTCTGCTCACATTGGGGATTAAACCCATGAACTATGAGATCAAGACTTGAGGTGACGTTGGACATGTAGCTGACGGAAACACCCAGGTGCCCCTGCTTGTGTGAAGGTTTAAAAAAAGTTCACAAATTCTTTGACACAACATCCTTCAAGGAGTGAAGGTTAATTTCCTTCTCCTTGAGTGTGGGTTGAATCAATGACTTGCTTCTAATAGAATATTATGGGAACAAAAGTGTTTGATTTCCAAGACTAGGTCATAAAAGGCACTATGACTTCTGCTTTCCTCTTTTGGATCACTCACTGTGGGGAAAGCCAGCTGCCATGGCATGGTAACACTCGACAAGTCTTTTGGGGAGATCCAGGTGGTAAGGAACTGAGGCCACCTGCCAACGGTAGTGAGAGGGCGCCATCTTGAAAGTGGGCCCTTCCAGCCCCGGGCCAGCCTTCACATGAGACTGCAGCCCCAGCTGATAGCTTGACTGCCACCTCATGAGAGACCCTGAGCCACGACCATCCAGCTATGCTGCTCCAAGCTCCTGGCACACAGAAACTGTAAGATAAGAAGTATTTGTTGTTTTAAAGGTACAACGTTTTGGGGAAATTGGTTATGCAGCCACGGATTCATATAGCATGGAGATGTCCAGAACTGAACTCCTAATCTTCATTCTGTAAATATAATTTTTCCTCCGTCTTCTCTATTCAAAAAATGGTAACGCCATGATTCTTGTCCCTCATGGTGAAACCTTGAAGGCGTCCTTAAGCCTTCTTAATTTCACAATCCAAACCGGATGTAAGAGCAATCTCATTGTCCTAACTTTAAAATGTATTAAAAAATCCAATCATATCATCCTGCATCCTCAGTTACCACCCTGGTCCACCCCCAGCACCTCTCACTAGGTTTGCTGCAAATGTCGTCTACCTCGTATCCCTCTTCCCTGGTACTCCCAGCGTCCATTCCAATACAGCCAGAAGGATCCTTTAAAAATATGAGACAGATGGTCAATTCCTCTGCCCCAAACCCCTCATGGTTATTCTTTCTCCAGATCTATGAGCTACTCCCTTCTTTCACTTCCTTCAGGTGAGGAGTTTTCTGACTCCTGTGCATGCTCCGTAGTGTCTATTTTGGTTATTTATTTTCTCACTGCCTTCCAAAATGACATTTCCTTAAAGAGAGGAGCCTTGTTGTCTAGTTTGCTTAGTGTTGTATCCCCAGAACCTGGAATGATTCTTGCACATAGTAGGTACCCTGTAAATATTTACTGAATAAATGCATTGTTGTTTCCTAAGAACTGTTGTCATTGGTGTATGTCAGAGCTACCTGGAGGCCAGTCACAAATAAGAATACCCAAACCCAATCTCAGGTACCGGTTAGAGTCTGATGAAAAGTTGGGGATTGTAGGATGCGTCCCTGGGAATCTTTATTGCATTTGTTCTCCTGATCTTTCTGCAGAATTTGTTATTTCTGCTTTAACAGAGGCAAGGAAAATAGTAAAATATATTGAAATTGGTTTGTATTAAAAGAACTCTTTTGTAGTTAGAGCAGTAAATTATAGACATAGGATTCAATATAGGCCATAAATTGAATATTTTAGTGTGAGTAGACTTGTATCGACTGTTCCTTTGGGGATTAGAGTTTATTTCCTAAGCTTTTGTTCACTACATCATGAGTCTTTTCAATAAAACGATCTCATTGCTTGACAGCCAGACACGACGTTCAGTGATGCAAGGGAATTTTATCGGGTGTGGTTAACTCAGAAAATGGTTCTCTGAAGATACTTTATGACCAAATATTTACTAATGTCCCTTAGCAGGCCTGGTTAATTTTCAGAATACCTAAGAAAGCCAATAAATGTGGACGAGGACACACACACACACACACACACACACACACACACACTTTCACAAATAGATCTCTGCTATTTTTGCTATTCTGCTTCAAATAAAGAAAAACCAAGAAGTGTTACTGAAATATAAAGCTTAATGATATCATGAACTTGATATCTAGAGTTCTTGGGTTGATGAAAGAGATTAGGATCGGTGGGCATGTCACATACAAATTTAAATTCATCCATCCAACCATCCATCCATCCACCTATCCGTTTGAGAATGTGGGCATTTGCTTTATAATATTTGGGTTCAAGGGTTATAATTTATTACTTTTCTAACAAGGAAAACTTGCCCTACCCTTTATCAGAGTTTGGTGGAAGCAAGAAGCAAAATCGACTCTTGAATTTTGAAATATACAGGACAACTGACAAACCACCAGCGGAAGGAGTGGGCTGGGGGAGAAGGACAGGAAATGGGTCAACTCTGGGGAAGTAGGGGTGAATCAAGTCTCTCTTGGATGAGAAAGTGTGAGAGGCCCTCACCCCTGCCTGCCCCTTGGCACAGTCTGAAACGGTGTGGTAGACAGCCTCTGAGATGGCCTGGAAGACCCCTACTTCCCCATGGTCATGTCTTTGTGTGATCCCTTCCCCTTGAGTGTGGACCTAATGGCTTGCTTCTAATGAAGAGGATGAGGCAAAAGTGAGGGGATTCACTGTAGTATTCATCGTAGAAGGCTGGCTTCCATCTTGTTGCACTCTCTCGTTTTCTTGTCTGCTTGCTGCGATGGAAAAACTATCATGTGTGAAACATCCTAGAGAGAATCCCATGTGGCAGTGAACTGACAGAGGCCGCCAGCCAACAGCCAAAGAGGAACTGAGGCCTTCAGCACAATAGCCCGTGAGGAGCCAACCCTGCCCCCACCGCTGCTTCTCCCAGGAAGAGGATCCTGCCCACTCTGAATCTTGAGATGAGACCACAGCTCTGGCAGACGCCTTGGTTGCAGTTTGTGAGGGACCCTAAGCCAGAGGACCCGGCTCAGCCAAGCCTGGAATCCTGCCCCGCTGAAACTGTGAGATCATACACATTTGTTGTTTTAAGTTGCTAACTTTTGGGACAATTTGTTATGTAGGATGTTAGTTTTGCAGGGGACATAACACAGTACTGGAGAGTGGGTGGTTTAGAACATCAGGAAGTTATTTTCTCATGGCGCCCGAGGCCAGAAGTCCAAAATCAAGATGTCAGCACATCCATGCTTGCTCTGACGGCTCTAGGGAGAGATCTGGTCCTGGCCCGTCTCCTAGCTTCTGGTAGCCTCAGACATTCCTTGGCTTATAGATGGCCACCCCCTGTGTCTCTACATCATCTTTCCTCCGTGCGTCCATGTCTGTGTCTGTGTCCAAATTGCCCCTTTTTAAAAGGTACAAGTCACATTGGATTAGGGCCCACCCTCATCTTAAATTGATTACATCTGCAAACACCCTGTTTCCAAGGAAGATTGCTTTCATAAGTGCTGGGGATTAGGGCTCCAACGTATCTTTTTTTGGGAGTTGAGGACACAGTTCAACCTAACAACCAACAATAGGTAACTAATTTGGAGAGTAAACTGCCCCTCCCCCAAATTTGAGCAAAATTATTAGTAGAAAGGGGAAAAATGGATGCTACACCATAAAAGACAAAGATCCCCGGGAATATTACGAATTCCCATCCAATAGAACTGAGCTGTTAGACTCAGGAGTCCCCAGTCACAGTAGGGATGGAGCCCTTGAAGTGTAGTTGGTCACAACCGAGTATATAACACTTACTGAATTTTCTAGACTTAGAATGAAAAGAATGGAAAATATTTGTCAGCACATTTTTAAAACTGATTCCATGTTGAAATAGTATTTTGGATCTATTGGGCTACGTGAAATATATTATTAAATTTAATTTCACCTGTTTCATTATTAAATGTGGCTACTAGAAAATTTACGCATATGTGGCTTACATTGTATTTCTGTTGGATGTTGTTGCTTTATCACTTGGGATATTTCTACTCTGTCTTACTTACAGGGGATTCCCCCCCACTTTTGAGTGAAGCAAAGCTTCAAGGCTCTAGAAAACCATGGAAACGGGCCTCTGGTCTTGGTTGCCTATGATCAAAACTGAGATACTTGCTGGTCAAAGTTATGTTCACTCCTGCAATGCCAGATGGCTCACCCATTCCACGTTTGAACATAGGATCTCTTTGCTAAAGTGGTCAAGCACGGCACCTTTCATCCAGCTGCACAAAACTGTAAGTTTCTACATCAGCACTTTTACTAGGTGATCATCCCCCTTGGGGAAGGTTGGGGGAGATGATAGGTTGATTCAGTCCTCCATCTGCCTTCCATCCCTTGGTTCCTAGGACAGGGCCATTGGTGCCTCACTTTCTCCCCCAGCCCTTGAAGGTCCTCTCTCTGGACAATCAAGATCCTTCTATTTTCACTCAAAAGTGTAACAGAAGAAACTTAACAGAGGACCATGGGGAGGGTAAGGGGAAAATCTCTGGGGAGAGGGAGGGAGGCAAACCATGAGAGACTCTTGAATACTGAGAACAAACTGAGGGCTGATGGGGGAGGGGGAGAAGGGAAAGGGGGTGATGGGCATGGAGGAGGGCACTTGTCGGGATGAGCACTGGGTGTCGTATGGAAACCAACTTGACAATAAACTATAAAAGAAAAAAAAGATCCTTCTAGCATATTCTATTTGAAAACAAGGGCCTATTCACTCTTCCCTGAGGAAAAGAGACACTGAGACCCAGCCTACTTTCAGAGGATGCGAGCAGTGGACATGTCTACTATGTCTATATCTCGGGCTGAACAAATTAATATTTCAATAAATAATCCACGAATTCATTTGTAGAATGGATATGTTTATTGCCATCTTTCAAAGCTCTTTCCCCTAAATTATCTTCATTTGTTCCATAAATGTAGGGAGTGGTTATTCTGCCAGGCACTTTGGGGATTAATTGGTGAACAGGCAGACCTGATTCTCTTACTGAATTTATAGTAGAATGGAGGAGGCAGCGTGGAGTAGACAACCAAACAGATAATTATCACCTTCTGGATCAGTGCTGCTGGCGAGAGTAGAAGGCTGTCAGAGGTGTGTCCAGAGAAACTCACTGTGTGTGTGTGTGTGTGTGTGTGTGTGTGTGTGTGAGTGAATCAAACGAGGCTTATAAAAGCTGGGATCTGAAGGATGGATAGAAGTTGGAGGTGAGGTGGTGAGGGCTGAGTAATATTTTTTTTGAGCTCTTTGACTGAGTTACTGTTCATTTGTCCATCCATCTATGCACCTATCCATGCATGCATCCGTCCATCCATGTATCCATCCATCCATCCATCATCCATGCATCCATGCATGCATCCATCCATCCATCCCTCCATCTATCCATCCATCCATCCATCCATCCATCTATCCATCCATCCATCCATCCATCCATCCATCCATCCATCCATCTACCCATCCATCCATCCATCCATCCATCCATCCATCCATCCATCTACCCATCCATCCATCCATCCATCCATCCATCCCACCCACTCATCCCCTCGCTCACCCATACAACAAATCCATCTTGAGTGTCTGCTTCGTGGCAAGCACTGTCCCTAACTACATACTGACAGTCAGTGTGTAAATTAACGTCGGCCCTGTTGACGTTCGAGGCTGGTCACTCTCTGTTGCAGGGCCATCCCGTGCACTGTAGGAAGTTTAGCAGCATCCCTGGCTCTACTCATTAGATGCCAGTAGGAACACCCCCCATCCTGACAATAAAAACATCTCACAGTGTCTCCTGGGGGTCCCAGTTATAGACCACCAATATAAACAAATAACTATATAATATCATATCAGGCGGAGATGTGTCCTGTGAAGACCAATGTAAGCAGGTTAAGAGGAGGGCGGGGAGGCATTGTTAACGAGGTAGCAATAAGCAGAGACATAAATGGGGGTGACTGTGGCTCAGTCAGTTCAACGTCTGACTTCGGTTCAGGTCATGATATCTTTTAGTTCGTGGGTTCCAGCCCCACATTGGGCTCTGTGCTGACAGCTCAGAGCCTGGAGCCTGCCTCAGATTCTGTGTCTCCCTCTTTCTCCACCCCTCCCCTGCTTGCTCTCTATCACTTTGTCTCTGTCTCTTAAAAATAAAAAAAAAAACCACAGAGACATAAATAAAGTGTGAAAACAAGTCACAGCTCGGGAAAGAGTGTTCTGGACAGAAGGAATAATCAGTGCAAAGGCCCTGTGGTGGGATGACTTGGGCGTGAGGAAAGAGGGGCAAGGAGTCTCGAGTGGTTAGAGGTGGGAGGCCATGTAGACACTGGGCGTGGGCTCTAGTAGCCCGTGGTGAGATCCTGGGGTTTCACTTTGAGTGCGAGGAGGCTGCTGGAGGGTTTTGAGCACAAGGGACGTGATCTGATCCTTTGTTTTGAAAGGACCCCCTGGCTGCTTGGTCATAAAAGACTGGAAGGTGTAAGAGGCAAAATGACGCAACCAGGCGGGGGTCAAGGTGAGAGAAGGGCGTGGCAGTTGCGATGGGGACAGCAAGGGGTGCACAGGCTTCTCATTGCCCCTGCTCAGCACACCCCACACACGTCGGTCTCAGTACTTGGTACACATTATGTGATGATTGAAATGACCTATTTATATGTCGATGAAATCCTCAAGGGCAGAGATCAAGCCTCAATTATCTTTGTGCCCCTAACAACGATCACAGGACCGAGCACTTAGTAGGAGCAGCAGGGAGCGCCTCAGAGCCCTGACTGACTGGACCTTGGTCTTGGGAAGTCCCTTGTGTAGAACCCCTGTAAGTGGAGACCCCAGGCCAAGAGCCTTGTGGTGGAGTGTTCCGACAAGAGTCAGATGCAGGCTCCAACGCTGACGCAGCAACTGGAGAGTCTTGTGACCGTGGGCTGCTTTCTTCCCCTGCCTGGACCTCAGCTTTCTCATCTGTAAAATGGGAGAATGATTCCAACCATGTAGGGTATTGTAAAGATGAAATGAGGGGGTTTAAGCAAAGTGATTGGTGGAGTCTCCCCGGGAACGTTCAGCTGCTGCTCCCAATGGTCTCCAGTGAGGGGTGAGCAAGAGGTTTAGGGCGGTGGGTAGAAACATAGTGATACTACATATAAGTAAACACATATGTATCTACATGTATACATAATATGCTTTAAGCATTTTGGAGTGCTTTGTAATGTACACAATGAATTAGTCTAACAGGATGTGTATATTGTTTCTACATTGCTAAATGATGACCTCGGGGTGATAGGTATGTGTTGAATCACCCCAATAGTTTAGAGAGTGCTGCTTAGATCAGTTGTGCTGACTTCCTGAGCTTTCTCTTGAGCACTTTCTTAAAAATACTATTTCCCTGGGGCGCCTGGGTGGCTCAGTCTGTTAAGCTTCTGTCTTCTGGCTCAGGTCATGATCTCATGGTTTGTGGGTTTGAGCCCCACGTCGGGACCTGTGCTGGCAGCCTGGAGCCTGTTTTGGACCCTCCTTCCCTCTCTCTCTGTTCCCTTCCCTTGCTCTCTCTCTCTCCAAAAATAAACTTAAAGAAAATACTATTTCCTTGCTCATACCCCTCAAGGATTCTGATGCTTGAAACCCAGAGCTGGCCCCAAGAATCTGCATTTCGTGGTGGCTCCAGATGGCTCTGATGTGTGGTCAGGTCCAGACCAGTGCCTCCCCGCAGCGCAAGCGCGTTGTTACCCCCGTGAATCTTGCTGAAACGTGGATTCCAGTCAGCAGCTGGGGTAGGTTCCAAGGTTCTGCATTTTGAGCCAGCTTCTGGGTGCGGAGCCAAAGCTGCTGGTCCAAGGGCCACACGTAGGGCAGCCAAAGTTGGAGCTGGTTCTCAAAGTGTGATCCTGAGGACAGCTGGGGGGCCGCTCCCAGGCCCTGCAGGTGGCTCTGATGTGTGCTCGGGGCTTTGAAACTTGGTTTATGAGGGAGTCTCCTCCGGGCCGAGGGCCTCTCTCCCACCTTGGATCTGCAACCTCACCAAACCGACAGCTTCAGCTGTCCCGTTTCCCAAAGGCGGGTCCCATGCGACCCCGGAGCCCCTCCTTCCACGGGCCTGCTTCAGAGCTCTCTCTCTGTGTCCCCGGGGTCGCAGGTGTGTGTAGTTGAGCCGAGATGACAGGTGGCCTCATCCGGGCATGATTGACAGTGCCCTAATCAGTGGGAAGAGAATGGAACACCTCTAGAATGACGTTTGCTCTGTGAATATTTGACATCATCGACCCTGAGCACCTGAAAGAGGACTTCATTTTTCTTTCTTTTTCAGGGAATGTGGCAAGTCACATGACACCCTTCAGTGTAATTAGTCTGACAAGGGAGTTTCTGACTGGGCCCCGGGGACCCAAGATGAGGGACAATCGTAGGCGCCTTTGTCTCTTTGCTCTTCGAGGTAGGGGAGGGTCATTCACCGGTGGTCATGCGAATCCCAGCTCCTTTAGCCGTCGAGCGTGCAGACCGTCACCTGGGCGTGTGGCCGTCTCTCACGGAGCAAGTCTGGGGAAGGGCCTGAGGTTCTGCATTTTTGTTTTTGTTCTTTTAATGTTTTGTTTATTTTTGAGAGAGAGAAAGACGCGTGAGCAGGAGAGGGTTAGAGAGAGAGGGAGACACGGAATCTGAAGACAGGCTCCAGGCTCTGAGCTGTCAGCACAGAGCCTGACGAGGGGCTCTAACTTGTGAACCGCAAGATGATGACCTAAGCTGAAGCCGGACGCTCAACCAACTGAGTCACCCAGGCACCCTGAGATTCTGCGTTTCTAAGAAGCTCCATGTGCTGCTGTCGCTAGCAGTCTGAGGACCTCACTTTCTGCAACCTTCCTGCTGCTGCCACAGACCTAATGTCTGGAGGTGGCTTTCAGACGTCATGTGGGGGCTTAGCTTTTGGCATTAGACAGACTTGGGTTTGCATTTTTGCTATACAAATTACTAGCTGTGTGACTTGGGGTGAGTGAGCTCCCCTCTCTGAGCTTGCACTGTGGGGTAAACGAGGACATTTACGTTTTAGGGCAGTGTTACTCAACCCTCGTTTTTTTTTTTTTAATGTTTATTCATTTCTGAGAGAGAGAAGTGGGGAAGGAGCAGAGAGAGTGAGAGAGAGAGAGAGAAGTGGGGAAGGAGCAGAGAGAGTGAGAGAGAGAGAGAGAAGTGGGGAAGGAGCAGAGAGAGTGAGAGAGAGACACACACAGAACCAGAAGCAGGCTCCAGGCTCCAAGCTGTCAGCACAGAGCCCAATGAGGGGCTTGAATTCACAAACTGTGACATCGTGACCTGAGCTGACGTCAGAAGCCTAACCGACTGAGCCACCCAGGCACCCAAATCTTTTTTTTTTTAATTGCCTCCTTGAAGAAGTTTTTTAGACTTTCCTCTCCCTGATTGTCTCCCTCCTCATGAAATTCTACCACTACACTTGTGCAGTGTATCTATTTATATACTGTGGTGCTTTGGAGGAGCACAAGGCATTGTAATAGCTAAGATTTTTCACTCCCCAAGAATCAATTTTTGCCCACTCAGGAGTGGTATCATCCTGTGGAGAATGCTTATTTTAGGGCAATTGTAAAGATTAAGAAAGGTAATTTCTGTCAGCTACCTGATACAGAATAAGTGCTCAGTAATGGTTAAGTATTAATGTGTGTCATGGAGACTGTATGTCAGAGATGATACAAGATTATTAATATAGCATATACTATATATAATATCATACATCAATATACTGTTAAATATATCATATCATATCATATATTCTCTCTCCATCTAAGACCTGCATATTCGGTATGAATGGGAGCACAAAGGTGAGAAGGAGGCGGGCAAAGAAACTGAAGCAAGCTGGTGGCCCCATGAAATAACACGGTAGCTCAGGATCTGAAATCAGGCTAGGGTCTCAGGTTTACTTCATACCACTATGCGACCTTGAAGATGTTCAACCCTTCTGGGTCCCTGTGTCTTCGTCTCTACCCTAGGTACGACACAGTTTTCCTCTCTATGATGCAGTGAAGAGTAAACCCAAGAATACATGGAAGGGAGGTCATTACAGGGCCTTTGTTATTTGTGTCAAACGCATCTTTGCCGAGCGCCCACCATACCATGGCCACGGGCCACGGTGCTGGGCAGGCAGCAGGGGAATGTCTGCCCAGGGCAGCCCTACCCCCTGGTGTGGTGGTGGACACACAGGCAGTAAATGTCATCTCAAGTACAAAGGTAGTCCAGGGGCAACCGGAGAGCAGGGCTGTTCCTAGCCTGGGGGTCAGAGAAGAAGGTGGGGTGATAGCATGTGCAGGAGTCCTGAGGCCAGACAGTGCCTGCAGCCTGCTGAAACGGAAGGGACTCCTGCTTGGCTGGAATGTAGAATGTGCTGGAGGGAGTGAGCGTCCCAGAATGCCAGGAGCCAGTCCAGGCAGGGTCTCGGGCCAGCTGAGGCCAATGGACCGAAACCAGGGCCATAGGGGGTCATTAAAAGCAATCCGTCAAGGGATGGGGGTGGGCAGGCGTAGCTGGGGTGCAAGAAGCTTGCTCTTACATCTTACGACATCGTATGTTTTCCCAAATTCTTTCAATGTCCCTTGGGGCAGGAAGAGATTAGTTCTGGAGCCTGGGAAGCAGACCAAGGCGGGGCTGGATGACTTAGGGGCAGATGAGACATCAGTTCATAGGTCATAGGTTCATAGGTCAAAGCCTGTCACACTTGCTTTGGTGGAGCAGTGTCTCTCCTCTGTTCCTCATCCCACCGCTCTCCAGACCTCACCGCTCGACGAAGTCCTGGGGCACTTTCTGCTCAGATCACAGAACTTAGGCCAAATGATGACTTTATGGTAATAAACCATCGTTTTACAGGGCCTGCCATTTGCCAAACCTCACGTTAGGAGCTTACACGAGTGTGGTTTTCCCACGTCACAAACTTAGATCTGAATCCCAGGTCCACCATGTCAAGTGGGCTGGGCCTTGGGGCAACCTGGATCTTCTCAACTGTAAAACGGGGTATGAGCCGATACCTCCTGGCGTTGTGGGTGGTCGTGGGCACTTCGCAGCATTACATCTTACTAGGTAAGCACCAAGGTATTACCTAGGACTCATTCATGCATTCATCAGTTCTCTCAACAAATAGCATCTTGGGCATCTGTGATGTGTAAGTCACGGTAGGCTGTCTTAGACATTGGGGGCACAATGGTGAATCCGCTCTCAGGAGTCTACAATCTAGTGACAGTGTGACAGGGGCCAACAAATGTTTTTTGTAAAAGGCCAGATACTAATTATTTTTGGTTTTGGGGGGTCTGAGAAACAAAACGGAGTTGAGACCACGTCACCAACTTGCAGGGTGCCCGTAGCCTTTTCACATTAGCTCCTCTCACTTAATACACATTTAAGATTCCTCCCTGCCTTCTCATGACTTAATAGCTTGTTTCTTTCTTGTGCGAATAATATTCAATTGTCTGAATTGACCACAGTTTGCTACGGAAAGACATTTTGGTTGCGACCATGTTTTGATAACCATGAATAAAGCTGTTATAAACATCCATCTAGAGGTTTTTGTGTGGACAAAAGTTTTCAGTTCCTTTGGGTAACTACCAAGAAGCATGATTGCTGGATTGTATGGTATAGCGTATGTTTAGTTTTGTATGATTCTATCAAACTGTCTTCCAAAAAGGCTCTATGGTTTCGCATTCCCACCAGCAATGTATGAGAGTTTCTACGGCTCCACATCCCCGTCAGCATTGTTGTTGTCAATGTTCCAGAACATTCTAATAGTGTTCTTAATGTTCTGGCTATTCTAATAGTGTGTAGCGGTGTCTCATCGTTGTTTGAATTTGCAATTCCCTGATGACAGATGATGTTCTCACTTGCCCTCTGTATGTCTTCTTTGTTAAGTGTATGTTAAGGTCATTGGCCCATTTTTTTAAACTGGGTTATTTGTTTGCTTATTGCTGAGTTTTAAGAGTTTTTTGTGTATTTTGGGCAACAAATATTTTCTCCCAGACTGTGTCTTATCTTCTAATTCTCTTGGTATTGTCTTTTGTAGAGTAGTTTTTAATTTTAGTGAAGTCCAGTTTGTAATTATAGTGAGTCCAGCATATCGATTATTTCCGCCATGGGTTACGTCTTTGGGGTTGTCTCTGAAAAGTCATCACTACATCCAAGGTCATCTAGATTTTGCCCCCACTTTACTTTCTAGGTGTTTTATAATTTTGCATTTTACATGTATATGCTAAAATGCATCTTGTAAAGCCTGTCTAGATTCACTTTTTGCAGGTGGATTTTTGTTTCTTCCAGTGTCATTTATTGAAGAGACTATCTTTGTTTGTTGCATTAGCTTTTCTTGATTGTCAAAGATCAGTTCACTATATTTACGGGGCTATATTTCTGGGCTCTCTGTTCTGTTCTGTTGATATATTTGTCTGTTCTTTCACACTGTCTTGTTTACTGTAGCTTTGTAGTAAGTCTTGAAATTACATAGTCTCAGTCCTGCAACTTTGTTCTCCTACAGAATTGTGTTGTCTCTTCTGGGTCTTTTGCTCTCAATAGAAATTTTATAATCAGTTTGTCAGTATCTACAAAAGAACTTGGCAGGATTTTGACTGGGATTTGACTTGATCAAATTGGGAAGAAGTGACATCTAAAAATATCATGTCTTCCCATCCAGAAAGATGGAATATCTGTCCATTTATTTAGTTTTCCTTTGATTTCATTTTATTTATTTATGCATTTATTTATTTAATTTAAATTTGATTTGATGTTATCCATTTATTTATTTAATTTAAATCTATTTAATATACATTTAAATCATTCATTTTTAAATTAAATTAAACTTAAATTTATGCATTTATTTTATTTAAATAAGTTTAAATTAAATTAATTTTTTATTTATATAATTTAAATAAGTTTAAATTAAATTACTTTTATTTATTTAATTTAAATTTAAATTTATTTAATTTAAGTTAAATTTTAATTAAGTAAAATATTTGTTTCTGGATAATGATCATTTTATAGTTTTCCTTAAGTACATTTTGTACATATTTTGTTAGATGTACCTAAAATAATGTTAGATGTTAGATATACCTAAGTATTTCATTTTGGGGAAGTCCTAATGTAAATGGTATTGTGTATTTAGTTTCAAACTCCACTTGCTTAGTGTTGGTGCATAGGAAAGTCATTAATTTTTCTTTATTAACCTTGAATCCTCCAACCTTGCTATAATCACTTATTAGTCCAGGAGGTTTTTTTTGTCGATTCTTTCAGATTTTCTACATAGACAATCATGTATTTGTAAACATTATAGTTTGATGTCTTCCTTCACAGTCTGTGAATACATTTTATTTCTGTTTCTTGTATTATTGGATTAGCAAGGACTTTCAGAATGACTTTGAGGAGGGGTAATGAACGGAGACATCCTTGCCTTGTACCTGCTCTTAGAGGGAAAGCTTCAAGTTTGTCACCACTAAGTATGATGTCAGCTGCAAGTTTTTGTCGATAGTCTTTAAAAAAAATTTTTTTAATGTTTATTTATTTTTGAGAGTGAGTGAGAGAAACAGAGGATGCGTAGGTTAGGGGCAGAGAGAGAGAGAGGGAGACACAGAATCTGAAGCAAGGTCCAGCACAGAGCCCGACATGGGGCTTGAACTCACGAACTGTGAGATCATGACCTGAGCCAAAGTTGGATGCTTAACCAACTGAGCCACCCAGGTGCCCCCAAGGTAGTCTTTATCAAATTGAGAAAATTCCCTTCTGTTCCTGGAATCTTCTGATCCATAGTCCAGCATGTTATCCATTACGCCACTGGCCTGTCCCTGAGAAAATTCCCTTCTATTCCTAATTTACTGAGAGTATTTATCATGAATGGGTGTTAGATTTTGTCACGAGCTTTCTTTGAATCTACTGGTATGAATATGTGATTTTTCTTTGTTAGCTTGCTGACATTAATTACTTTTTGAATGTTGAACCAGCCTCCCATACCTAGGGTAAATCTCATTTGGTCATGGTGTTTAATTCATTTTACATATTTTTTATTTGATTTGCTAATATTTTGCTGAGGACTTTTACATACATGTTAGTGAGAGATATTGATCTATAGTTTTCTTTTCTTGTTTCAGAGTTAGGGTAATGGGACCTCATAGAATGATAATGTTGGATTTCCTCTGTTTCTATTCTTTGAAAGAGATTGTAGAGAATTGGTATAGTTTCTTCCTTAAATATTTGGTGTAATTCACCAGTCAATCCATCTGGGCCTCAAGCTTTCTGTTTTGGCAAGTTATTAATTATTGATTCAATTTCTTTAACAAATAGAGTCTATTTAGACAGTCCATTCTTGTGTGAGTTTTGGCAGATTGAGACTTTCAACGATCAATTGGTCTGTTTCATTTAGGTTGTCAACTCTGTGGACATACAGTTGTTCATTGTATTCCTTTATCCTTTTTATGTCCATGGGATCTGTAGTGATGTTTTTCTCTTTTACTTCTGATATTAATAATTTGTGTCTCTTTTTTTTTCCCTTGGTAAGTTAGAGGCTTATCAATCTTATTGATCTTTTCAGCTTTGGTTTCATTGAATTTTCTCTGTTGATTTTCTGCTTTTAATTTCATTCATTTCTGCTTTAACTCTTATTTCTTTTCTTCTGTTTACTTCAGATTTAATTTATTTTTTCTAGTTTTCTAAGTTGGTAACTTAGATTCTTATTTTAGATTTTTCTTCTTTTCTAAATTATTCATTCAATGCTCCAAATTCCCTCTAAGCACTGCTTTCACTGCATCCCACAAATTTTGATAAGTTGTGTTTTCATTTTCATTTAATTCAAAATGTTTTAAAATTCCTTTTGAGATTTGTTTTTTGACTGATGTGTTATTTAGAAGTGTGTTGTTTAATCTGTACATATTTTGGGATTTCCTAGCAATCTTTCTGTTACTGATTGCTTGCTTACTTCTATTTCATTTCTAGAGCAGGCATTGCATGATTTCTATGCTTTTAAATCTGGTAACGTATGTTTTGTGTCTCAGAATGTGGTCTATCATTGCTAATGCTCCGTGTGAGTTTGAGAAAAATATATATTCTGCTATTGTTGGATGAAGTAGTCTATAACTACTGTGCTATCAACTGTGCTCAGTTGATTGATGATGTTGTTGAGTTTGACTATAGTGAATTCTTCCTAATTTTCTGTCTGCGTGATCTGATCATTTCTAAGAAAGAGAGAGAGAGAGAGAGAGAGAGAGAGAGAGAGAGAGAGAGAGAGAGAGGTGTTGAAGTATCCAGTTATAATGGATTCATCTATTCAGCTATTTCTCCTTGCATTTCTATCAGTTTTATCTCATGAAATTTGATGCTCTGTTGTGTGGTGCATATATATTATGAATTGTTGTGTTCTTAGAGAATTTAATCCTTTTATCATTACATAGTGCCCTTCTTTATAACTTTCTTTACTTTACAGTCTGCTTTGTCTGAGATTATTATAGCTACCATTGATTTCTTTTGATAAATGTTAGCACCATATATTTTGGTATGCTATGGTATATTTTTCTCCATCTACTTCCTTTTTTAAAAATTTTTATTTTTTGAGAGAGACACAGAGAGAGAGAATAGAGGGAAAGAGAGAAAGAATCTTTTTTTAAAAATAGTTTATTACCAAGTTGGTTTTCATATAACACCCAGTGCTCTTACCCACAAGTGCTCCTCTCATGACCATCACAGAACCTGATCTGAGCTAAAATCAAGAATCAGATGATCAACTGACTGAGCCACCCGGGTGCCCCTCCATCCACTTCTTTTTATTTTATTTTATTTTATTTATTTATTTATTTATTTATTTATTTTTAAGTAGTTTATTGTCAAATTAGTTTCCATACAACACCCAGTGCTCTTCCCCACAAGTGCCTTCCTCCATCACCACCACCTCTTTTTTCCCCTCCCCCTTCAACCCTCAGTTCGTTTTCAGTATTCAATAGTCTCTCAAGTTTTGTGTACTTCTCTCTCCCCAACTCTCTTTCCCTCTTCCTCTCCCCCTGGGCCTTTATTAGGTTTCTCCTGTTCTCCTGTTAGACCTATGAGTGCAAACATATGGTATCTGTCCTTCTCTGCTTGACTT
>NC_043711.1:98095155-98130871 GCF_006229205.1 Suricata suricatta | reverse complement strand
TTTCGCTTAACATGACACCCTCGAGGTTCATCCACTTTCCTACAAATGGCCAGATGTCATTCTTTCTCATTGCCATGTAGTACTCCATTGTGTATATACCACATCTTCTTGATCCACTCATCAAGACATTTAGGCTCTTTCCATGATTTGGCTCTTGTAGAAAGTGCTGCTATGAACATTGGGGTGCATGTGCTCCTATGCATCAGCACTTCTGTATCCCTTGGGTAAATCCCCAGCAGTGCTATTGCTGGGTCCTAAGGGAGTTCTATGGATAGTTTTTTGAGGAACCTCCACACTGTTTTCCAGAGCAGCTGCACCAGTTTACATTGCCACCAACAGTGCAGGAGGGTGCCCGTCTCTCCACACTCTCGCCAGCATCTATAGTCTCTTGATTTGTTCATTTTAGCCACTCTGACCAGTGTGAGGTGGTATCTCAGTGTGGTTTTGATTTGTGTTTCCCTGATGCTGAGTGATGTTGAGCATTGTTTCATGTGTCTGTTGGCCATCTGGAGGTCCTCTTTGAAGAAGTGTCTGTTCATGTCTTCTGCCCATTATTTGTTTTATGGGTGTCCATCCACTTCTTTTTAATTTATCGATGTCTTTATACTTAAAGGGGGCTTCTTACAAACAATATAGAGTCGGGTCATGTTTTTTAATACACTCTGACAATGTCTTTTAATTGGTGTATTTAGACCATTGTCATGCAAAATGATTGTTGGTAATGGTGGATTAATATTCACCATATCTGTTACTGTTTTCTATTGTTTTTTTCTCCAATTTTCATCTTTTCTGTCTTTTGTGGTCATACTGAGTATTTCATATGATTTCATTTCCTCAACTTACTCAGTATCAGTTATTATTTTATACTTTTTAAAATGATTACCCTAGAGTTTGCAATATATGTTTGCAAATAATCCAAGTCCACTTTCAAGTAACACTATACCACTTCATGAGTGGTGTGAATATCTTATAATAAAGAGATAACCATGATTCCTCCCTCTCATCCCTTGATCATTGCTACCATTCATTTTTCTCATATACAAGCATGTGTGTGTGTGTGTGTGTGTGTATGTGTGTGTGTGTCTATGTGTGATATGTACATAAGCATACAGAACCAAATACATTTTGAGTATTATTATTTTGAATAAACTTGTCTGCTAAATCATTAAGAATAAGAAAAATAAACGTTTTAATTTTACCTTCACTTTCTTTCTGATGTTCTTCCTTTCTTTATGTGGATCTGACTTTCTGACCTAGATTAATGTCCTTTTCTCTAAGGAACTTCTTTCAACATTTCTTGCAAGGTGGGTCCATGGGCAGCGAATTCCCTCAATTTTTGTTTGTCTGAGGAAATCTATATTCCTCCCTCACTCAGAAGGATAATTTATCATGGTACAACATTCTAGGTTGGTGGGTTTTTTTTTTTCCCTCTCAACACTTTAAATACTCCACTCTTCTTGATTGCATGGTTTATGAAGGAAAGTTGGAAACAATTCTTTGTTCACTTTGAGGTAAAGTGTTTTTTTTCCCCTCCAGCTTCCTTCATTATTATTTTTTTTATCTTTGACTTTCTGTGGTTTGAAGATAACATACCTAGTTTTTGTTTTTTCTATTTTTTTGGGGGGGGCATTTATCCTCTTTCTTAGACTTCCTGGGTCTGTAATTTGGTGTCTGACATTAGAGAAAATTCTTAGTCGCTACAGTTTCAAATATTTCCTCTGCTCTTTCCTGTCTTTCTTCTTCTTCTCATATTCCCATTACCCGTTCCCATTGTGCCTTTTGTGGTTGTCTCACAGACTGTAGATATTTTGTTTTGTTTTCCTTTTTTTCAGTGTTTGTTTCTCTGCTTTTTAGGTTTTAGGGATTCTTCTAATATATTTATTCTCCAGCTCAGAGCTTCTGTGTTCAGTCTACTAATAAGCCCATCAAAGACACTATTCATTTCTGTTACAGTGTTTTTCTTTTTTTCTTTTAATCTCTAGCATAGTTCTTTCTCAGGATTCCTATCTCTCCGCTTATGTTGCCCGTGTGTTCCCACATGGTGTCGACTTTATCCCGTAGAGCCCTTACCACGTTAATCATGATCTGATAATTTTGACATTCCTGCTGTATCTGGTTCTGATGCTTTCTCTGTCTCTTAAAATTGCATTTTTTTTTTTTGCCTTTTGACGTGGCTTATGATTTTTTCTTAATAGCCAGACATGATGTACTGGGTAAAAGGAACTTCTGTCAATAGGGTATTAGCAATGTGGCGGTGAGGTGTGGGGAGGGGGCCTGGCCTACCTACTAGTAGGCGTCAGTGTTTGGGGGAGCCTCTGCCTCTGGGCAATTTCCCAGTCTCCCCCTGCCTTCTGCCATCTTGGGTGGGGTAGGGAGTCTTGGGCAGCTGGGGGCTGGGTGTTTCTCTTCCTCAGGTCCATTAGGTTCTGAGAGTATCCCAGCAGGTTAGACTCTGGCTAACCAGTCTGTCCTGAGGGCAGATCTTGTTAAGAAGAACAGAGTACTCTGGTGTATTTTTAGTTTTTGTTATTTTAATTATTTAAAAATGCTTTTTTTGTTGTTTTTGAGAGAAAGAGTGCAAGTAGGGGAGGGTCTGAGAGAGGGAGACAGAGGATCTGAAAGAGGCTCCGCACTGACAGCTGCAACCCCAACATGGTGCTCGAATTCACCAACCCTGAGAATGTGATTTGAGCCGAAGTCTGATACTCAACCAAATGAGCCACCCAGGCACTACATGGTGTATTTTTAAATTTTTTAAATATTTATTTATTTTTGAGAGACAGCACACGCAGGGGAGGGGCAGAGAGAGAGGGAGACACAGAATCCGAAGCAGGCTCCAGGCTCTGAGCTGTCAGCACAGAGCCTGATGCAGGGCTCGAACCCACGAATCGTGAGATCATGACCTGAGTCGAAGTCTGACGCTCAACCAGCTGAGCCACCCAGGCGCCCCCACATGGTGTATTTTTAAATGGTTCTTTTTTGTTCCTTTCCTCTGCAGAAAGCTCGAGATTTTCCTCTGATACTTACTGTGGGAATCTTGACCAGATCCTGGAGGTAAATCCTACATTGTGAGGGACCCTCTGTGGCTGTGTCCCTCGAGGGTTTTTAACTGTCCAAGCTGTCTGCACTGAGCCTCCAGAAACTTCTTTCTACAGTTCAGTTGTCCTGTCCTCACACTGGTTCCCACAATGGCTTCTGACCCAAGTCTCCTTTCTGTTAGGCCCCTATTCCCTGGATTTGTGTCTGTTCCTCCAACCTTGGGGGTAGAGGTTTGCCCCGTGTCTTCTATTCTCTTACGGATCCAAACAGAACTGTTGATTTTTTTCCAGTCTGTTTAGCTTTTTGCTTGTTGGTAAGACAGAGTGTTGACTTCCAAGCTTACCTCCTGAACCAGCCTGTGGCTTTGATTTTTCAAAAACTGTTGTGACTGTGTATTTTTCTACCACATAGGTATATCATAATTCCTTTAATTCCACCTAAGAACACATAGGTTCTTTCCAATTTGTCACAACTATAAACAATGTTATGACTGGACATTCTTATTAAATAAATCTCTGTACAGCTTCACTTATTTTCAGAGGAAAACTCTCTAGAAGAGTAATTAATCCAAAGGCATGCACATTTTAGAGAAATTGACAAATCCTGCTTTATCATGTTCTGGAAGTTCTTACCCATTTTGTTCCCAGCAGCAATGTGTGTATATATCTCTTTCTTGAGCTCTCTCCCACAATGGAGACATTATGTTTTATTTTTGTCAGTTGACTAAGTGCTAATGATTTCTCCTTGTTTTAATATATGTCTCTTTGGTTATTACTGTTACTTGATATTGTATTTAAAATTTTTTTTATGTTTATTTATTATTGAGACAGAAACAGAGCATGACTGGGGGAGGGGCAGACAGAGACACAGAATTCGAAGCAGGCTCCAGGCTCTGAGCTGTCAGCACAGAGCCTGACACGGGGCTCAAACCCACGAACCGTGAGATCATGACCTGAGCTGAAGCCGACGCTTAGTCAACTGAGCCCCCCAGGCGCCCCCACTTAATATTGTATTAAGTGTTCATTGAGAATTTATATTTCTTTATTTGCATGATGTTGGTTCATGAATTTTGCCAAAACTTTTCTATTTGGATATTAATTGTTTTCTTAGAGATATATAAACTCTTCACATCATTAATTATGCCAAAGCCATTAACCATATATTAATTCAAATAATTTCCCCTCTATTTGTGACTTTTCATTGTATATATGGTGTTTTTTTCCCTGCTTCTGGAATTTCTATAATTTCGTCTTTAGCATTTCTACCTGGAAACAACTTCCCTGTCTGATATCAGGTAAGTATTGACTTGTATTTTCCTCTAGTTTGGGAATTTCACTTTTAGATTTAATTCTTTAATTCATCATAAATACAATTTAATAAATAGTTTGAGATAGATATTTAATTCACTTGTTTTCCTGAGAAATTTGCCAATTGTATACCATTTTATTGGTTGTTAATGCCCTTAAAAAATGTATTTATTTTTGAGAGAGAGAGACAGGGTGTGAGCAGGGGAGGGGCAGAGAGAGAGGGAGACACAGAATCCGAAGCAGGCTCCAGGCTCCGAGCTGTCAGCACAGAGCCCGACGGGGGACTCCAATCTATGAACCAGAGATCAGGACCTGAGCCGAAGTCAGATGTCCAACCAACTGAGCCACCCAGGCACCCTTAATGCACTTTTTTCTTTACAAATTAAAAGTTCTACTTATAATATGCTAAATTCTTATTTAAACATTAAATATATTCCTGGGCATTATTTTATTTTTCATTGTGTTGTTTGTTCAACCTTGGGCCAGTCAGCATTTTAAAATTATTATAACTTTATAGTATAGTTTCATGCCTAGTAGGTACATTCCTTCATCTTCTAGTTTTGCTACTCTATCATCTTTATTTATTTTTTAATTTTGAAAAGGCAGTGCATGCACTTAGTAAAATCAATGGGATTATAGTGTTTTCATTATTTTATTTTTTATTTTTATTTTTTATTTTATTCATTTATTTTTTATTTTATTTAATTAAAAAATTTATCTATTTATTTTGAGAGAGAGAGAGAAAGAGAGAGCACTCAAGTGGAGGAGGGGGCAGAGAAAGAAGGAGAGACAGAATCCCAAGCAGGCTCTGCACCATCAGCGCAGAGCCCAACATGGGGCTTGAACTCATGAACCCTGAGATCATGACCTGAGCCCAGATCAAGAGTCAGACACTTAACTGACTGTATCACCCAGGCACCTTAAGTGTTTTCATTTTGTAAAAATTTTTATTATTTTATTTTATTTTTCTAAGATTTTCTTTATAAGTAATCTCTACACCCCACATAAGGTTTGATCTCACAACCCCTAGATCAAGGATCACAGGCCCTGTTGACTGAACCAGTCAGGCACTCCAGGACTGTGGTGCTTTTAAATGGCCAGTTTGTTGAATATGCATTCAGATATACACTGTGCAAGATGTAGGACAAATTGGATAAGTTCAGGACTGTCGAAGGACCCCAGTTCATCCGGCCTGACCCCTCTTGCCTTGGGAGCTGTGTTTTGCCCTTCTCGGGACTTGCCCGGGTCTGGCTTCGACTCTTGGACTCGTGAGTCCAAATGGCTATAGAGTCCTCTGGCCAAAGAGCCAACACACTCACTCAGGCTCTACACTCCTGACTTCCTCCTCTCCTTGCTCCTCATTGAGACCACACCCGATAACTCAGGTCAAGCTCACTGAAGCCCCGGACTGTCCACAGGGTGGGATAGCTCAATAGCATGTTCCAAGATCTAGTAGATTACAGATCTACATCAAAATGCCCCCAAATCCGTAAGAAATGCTTCACTGCCTGGGGTAGAATGGAAGAGGTGGAACTTGGAAGTTCAGGCAGTGAGCGGACGGGGTAAGGGAGGCAGTATTTCAGAGAGAGTGACTGGGGTGTTCCCAGATCTCCAGGGAAACAAGCATTTATTTACTTAACAAATATTTTGGGGACACCCACTGTGTCCGCAGGCACTACACCTGGGTCTGGGAATACGTGAATAAGACAGACGCTCATTTCTGCCCTCATGTGTGGCCTGTGGGGGAAACTGATATCGTGCAGATGAACACAACAGCAGTGCATGATCGGGGCTCTGGAGCAAAAGGAGGGTGCTCTGGACGGGGGCTCAGGGGGCACCTTTCAGAGGATACAGTATCAGTGCTGAGATACCTGGGGATGTAAAGCTCAGCAAGATGGCACCTCCTGCCAAAGGAAACAGTGTGGTGTCTTTTAGGCACCGTTGGAAGGCAGTGTAGCTGAAGTGGGGTGCGCAAGGGGAAGATGAGGTCAGGGAAGCAGGCAGGAGACAGATCCGGTGGGGCTGTGGAGGAGTTTGGATTTATTCTAAGTGAGATGGCCTGTGACAGGAGCCTGCCTGTGTCCCTGGGCATCAGTCCTTCCCTGCATGCCATTCATCTCCATTTCCGTGTTTTCTGTGCCTTGGAGTGTCCTCTGGTCACTGAAGTCTACCTCTTCCAACCTTTGGGCGTGTTGGAAGTTCCAGGAAGTTAAAGCCCTGTCCCCCAAGCCCCCATCCCAACCCTCCTGTCTACCTTGCAACAGCTCTGCACTAATAACTGAGCAAAGGTGGTGTATAAATACCCCAGTTCCCCACTCAGTAGGCAGAATGACTGAGGAAGGTTCTGTCCTGGCTCCCAGAGTTTCCAGCGGGGTTGGGTCCATTGCTCATGGTGGTCATTGTTCTTAAAACTCCCTTATCTTATTGATACCTTTTCATCTCCTGTTTCTCTTTCCCACTCCCCTCTTGGTGTGTCTTGGATTCACCTCTCAGATAAACTATTTATCCTCACATTTCATCTTAAGGCCTGTTTCCATAGGAAATCCTGGGTGTTGGAGGGTCTTGAGCAGGGATCAGCAAACTGTAGCCTGTGGACCAGATCTAGCCTGTTGCCTGTTTTTGTAAATAAAGTTTCATTGGAACATAGCCATGCCCATTCAACTAACTATTGTCCATGGCTGCTTTTCACTACGGTAACAGTTAAGTTGTTGGGTCAGAGACCACATGGCCCACAAAGCCAAACCTATATACTTTTGGACCCTTCAAAGAAAACGTGTGCCCATCTTTGTTCTTGAGGGGCAGAATGGTATGGGCTGTTTTGCTTTATTAAAAGATCACTCCAGCTGTGGAGCATAGATTTGAGGCCAGAGGCCTTAAGGACCAGTTAGAAGGCCAACACAGAAATCTAGGATGATTATAAAGTGAACAGACTTGAGTTGTACTTTAAGTTAGAAACAAGAGGGCCTGCCAGTGGGTTGGATGGAGGAAGGGAGAAGTTCAGAGACATATTCTTGTATACTTTTGGGTCTTCTAATGCTCCTTGAGAAACTACCTTTAGGTTCAGTATCAATTCTTCAAGAATCCTCCATGGCTTCTCAGCTTGGCCGGGGGCCACCTTATAGCCACTAGAGACGCCGCCCACATCCTGTCATAATGTTCTGTTCTTCCTTTGATCTTGCCATCGATCACAGAGATAACACATAGATAACAGAGCCCAGATTCTTGACACAATTTGACTCTGGACTCTGCTTTCATGACCATCATCACAACTATCAGTGTAACCCTCAGATGTAGCATCTAATAGGTGCTCAATAAATACTCATGAAGTGAAAGAAGACCAAGAACTCTTCGGTTTGGTCCAAACTGCTTACCCTAATACCCTACCTTCGTTGCATCCCGCCTTTCCTTACCTGTCTTGCTTCTCTCGCCGGGCTCTCATATTTTATGGCTCAGACATGGGGCCAAGGCAGTGAAGTGGAGCTAACAGATGATAGGATAGTCATCATCATTTAATGAGCACGAGTCTCATGTAGCAACACGACACAGAGGCCATGAGCCTGGCTGTGCACAGACAACAAATCATTTCCGGTGAGGCATCCTCGGCATATCGCTGAAGGAAATACTGGGAGGACTTAGGGAAACTGAGTGTTAAGCGGGGCTATTGCTCTGCGGTGGAGTTGGCCGGGACATCTCAATCATGTTTGCCTTCTGCCTTCATCCTTGAGTTTGTGAGGCAGCCGCCTCCTGCCTCCGTGGAGATTACATCATAAATTACTCAGGCACGAGCTGACCAGATTTGAGAGCATGGAAAGGCAGCCCAGAAACCAAGCAAGGGTGCTGGCATTTGTAAAACAACAACAACAAAGAGTCTGTTGGGGATGAGGGTAGATACTGGAAGCCAGTCAGTAGGTCTAAGCAAGAGAGAGGCCCACTAGTAATTTCCTTGCTTGGCCTCCCTGGGGGCCAGTGCTGTTCCTCCGCTCCCTCCTTTCCTTCCCCCTTGCCTCTCTCCTCTCTTGCCATCTTTAAAAAATGCACATAGGCAGAAATCAATCCATCAAATGTCATTACAGATTTATTAAGCCTGATGTAGAAAGACATTTAACAGTAACATCTTCACAAAGCATAAAAAGAGCACTTCTATTCAGTCTTGTGCTTTGAAAATCTAAATATATTTTTATCATATAAATAATTCTTTTCATGTCTTAAGTGCATCTGTGTGTGTGTTTTTTCTTTCTTTCTCATCTTCTCTCTTGTCATTTCTCCGTTGGCCAAAGCGGAAGTCGGCGTTGACGGAAAGGAAGCCGTTTGCAAACAGCGAAAGGCGTTGAGAGGCATGTCTTGGGTTCTACTGTATCAGCTGCGTTTCACGAAGGTGGTCCGGTGTCTGCAGCACTAGAACGGCGGACAGCCTCCAGCGAAGTCATAATGGGACACACCCAAGAGCTCAATGTTGGCTGTTGGGTTTCCTGATGCAAATTAGCATAAAGTTTCAGTTTGGAAACAGTCTATTTTCGTGGGAAAAAAAAGCCATTTTTTTTCCCAAAGGAAAGAGTTATCATATTTAAAAATGCAAATAATACACTTATAGAAATCTGTTTGATGGAAATGAGGGACTCCGTATGACCTTGGCGAGGGTCATCATTTTTTTCAGAACAGCTAAATGGCGTCATATTTGTTATTTAGGGCTTTACTTACAGTTCTCAAAGTAGAATGATTTTCTTAAAAAAAAAAAACCCAACTCTTGAGATGTAAAAAATAATGGCTTCTGTGATATGATTTAAGAGTTTTCTTAATCTCCACCATCAGAATTTATTTCTAGTGGTAAAACTGTATTAAAAAATGGTCTCTCCTCATAGAGATAATTTCAACGCTGCAGCATCACCCCCAGGAATGCATCTTAAATGCACCTGAACGAAGTGATTTTTATTCAGCGAGGGGCAGATCTGAATGTTCCTTTTCACCCCATTTAAGTTATATGGGATATCAAGACCAGATTGTTTATAATTAGGAGAGGTGAAAGGATGGTGGCACCAAGGGACAAAGGCAGGAGCACCTTTTCTGAAAATCCCTGCATTTTTTTTTCAGGCTGGAAAGCCATGTTTTCCAGCTGGGTCGTTGTCGTTGGGCCGTGACAACTTGGCCAAGCCTTTGGAAATCTGCAAATAGTGAGTATTGAGCCCTAGAATTCAGGACATGGGGAGTAAAAGAAAGTGTGGGCAGCCAAGGGAAGCATTTTCAAGATCCCGGGGAAGTGGCCACAGATGTCTGCCTATCTGTGATGAATTAGTTTGGCCACAGGGTGGTATAATTTTCCTAGCAGAAAACTTTTTTTTTTCATTGCAAAGACAATTTATAATCATCAAAAACAAGTGAAACATGGTTTTGATTAAAACAGCCTGTTGGCTCAATAATCTCTGTAATTTTAAAAACATCCTTAATGCAGAAGAAGAACACGCCGATGTCAGGAATGGCCTGGGGCCCCATTACAACAGCAACCGAATAAATAAGGAGAAGAATTGAGAGGTCATAAAAACAAAATTAAGCTAATGTTTCAAATTTCGACAATTATGAATTTTTCCTCTAAGAAGACATTAAAAAAATTTTCAGGCACTATTAGATAAAACACAAAGAGGATAATTCTACATAGATGAGTTTGCAGTTTTCCCAAGGGGTAAAGCATGCCTTTAAAGGAAAACTCAGAATTAGGACGTGGGTTCTTCCCTAGACCCAGCGGTTGGACGGGACTCATGCAGACAGACAAACGTGGTTCTTATTTCTTTGTAAGCTCAAGTCTAATTCTTTCATAAGCTATTGAGAGAATGACTGGGAAAAAAATTACAAGCATATTTTTCCTATACAAAATAATCCCCATTGTGGGCCAGTTTGGTAGGAAAGAAAAACAGGCAGATATAACAAAATCTGTGTTCATACATGGAGGTATAGTTAGCATATACAAATATGTACAGTATAAAAATGTACGGAAGGCTTACGTTCCCAGCCATCCAAGCTGCATTGTGTGCAAGGAAAACAGCCTGGCTTTTCTTCCTAGTATACAGGCAAGTAAGTGTATTATTTACAGCATGCAGGCGATAGAAAATTAGTGCATTTGCACAAAAACCTTCTACAGGTGTGGTTGTAGTCATTTTTCTTTGAAAATGACTAGTCTGCGTTCCTAATATAAAAATGTGTTTGCCTTCCTTCGCTGGCAACTAGACACTTCCCTTCGGAGCAAGGATGAATGTAACTCTCCCAACTCACTCCGCCCTACCTTCCCACTGCCTTTTCTAAAAAGAAAAAAAAATCTAGAATTAACACAAGGGGGCAAATGTGTCACGTAAACATGGTTGATACCAGGTTCCCTAGAAAGCTAGATGGGTTCTGCAGTGTAAGAGCTGGTTGATCGTTAAACAGACCGTGTATGATCCCACTACCGTTTTGAATTTAAAGGGGTTTGGAAGTTCATGATTCACGCTGACTGTGTCTGGCTGTTAGGAATCAAAGTCAGGCGTGATCAGGAGGGTATAAGTATATTAGAGACCAAAAAGGATAGTGGATCCGGAGAGATCATGATATTTAAGAACCCTGAGTCAAATGAGGATTGTTTCGTGTGTCAGCTTTTTTGGACTCGCACTGTACATTCTAAACCTGCTGTGTTCAAAGCCAAAATATTGCATCGCAAAACTGTAATGTTTCTGTTGTATTTATCTGTCTCACTACAGGACAGGAACCATTTTCCCTTCTTCTCTTAAGACCGGTTGAACTTTGTGTATTTAAAAAGCATACGTACACATTTATAATTCCTGAATGTCATATGGGTCATTTAAAAAGTGAAAATATTACTGTACAAAGTCTTCACCTTTGCGATAAAATCGTATGATTGTGCAAGTTCTCTAAATATAAGCCTCTGCCTGGGGACTGATACCCAAACGGGGGCTTCAGGTTCAAGATAATTCAGTGCACACACTGAAATTCGTCTTCCGGAGCGGTTGAGGGGAGTGGTCGGTTTTGTCTTTTTTAAAGTAATGTGTTTGTTCGAGTTTTTTCAACTTCTCCTGGGGGTTTTCACAAAGGAGTTATTATTTGTACTTCCAGAAGCAGGTTTTAAGCAAATAAACATTGTAGAAAGGGCTGTGAGAATTTAATCTGGCTTTTTCAAATAGATCGTTTGTTAAAAGGCCTTAATGATTATCATATGGCTATTGGTAAACTCATTTGTGTGCTGAAAGGTTTCAGATCAAGGTGCCTTTCCTTGGAAGAGCCATTTTACTTGGAGTATATTTTTCCAAAGGAAAAGGGCAGAGTCCTGTTGCAGAAATAGCATCCCACCTGGTCCCAGCATTTAAAAACAGTCCTATTCTAATCCATAAAACATTTCTAGTTTTCCCTGAAGCTTTGGGCTGCCTTGCGCATGAATAATTTTTGGAGAAACACCCACGCCTGTTAGCCCATTGTTCGTAACTATTGGAAGAAGATTAACCAGAGCCTGGAAATTGTATATCTGACTATGCCTCTGAATCTGTCACAGGAAACCAAAGGAGATAAGTGGCTTTTACTCTGGATGAAGAGGTAAAATCCCCCTGTAGAAATTCTCAAGATGATTCACAAGTTTCAAAATGTTTAATCCTTCCCTACAATGGAAACACGTCTCTCTGTCTGGGGGGATGGAAATTTGTATCTTGTTCTCCTGCTCAATCTTTGTCTAAAAGTATTTCATGGATATTTCGAGAAAGTGCCACATATAGGAAGAGAGAAAATGAAATTAGCATTTTAACATCTCACAGGGGAAAAAAATAAACCGAAAGTTCAGTTGTGTTCTTTTTTTTTTCCTGGCCTAATGCTTGTTCCAAATAGATACTGCTTTTATTGCTGTTTAGACCGGCGTATGTGTAGGTGTGTGTTTAAAGCCTTTGAGATTTCTCACTTATTTATTTATTTTTTAAAATTTAAGTTCAAGTTAACATACAGGGTTGTATTGGTTTCAGGAGTAGAATTTAGTGATTTCATCATGATTATTATGACATTAGCATTCATCCACACACTTTTATGCCTGTAGAGAGTAGAGGATACTGTGAAAATGACATTTTTAATGTTATTTTTTTTTAAAAAACAAAAACGTCTAATAAGGTTAAAAAATGAAACCCGATGAAAAAGACTTGACTACAGTCAAATAACCGATGAGGTGACAGATGGAAAACCAACTGAATGCATGTACCTCTTAAGGCCTTGTAATCTTTGGATTTACTGTGAAACGTTTCAGAAAATCATAGGCTCTGACTAGGTCTCTGTGTAGAGCCTGGACACCGCAGTGAATTCAGATATATATGCGCCTCCTCACCGCTTAACCAGAGTTACAGAAATGCTTCCCAAATATGTCATTCCATTGGTTTGTTTTCTGCATTCTGACATTGACAATGCAAAACTCCAACCACCAAGCAGGCACGTTGGGGTGTGTGTGTGTGTGTGAGTTTTTAGAAATCTATTTGTGACCTCAGAGAAATTCTGCGGGGACTGTCGGGGCTATCCAATATACTCTGTGATTGTAGTCTACATTTAGGCCTTGACCTATTTTTTTTTTTTTAATTTTAAATGTATCAGTCTTTATTTATTTATTTATTTTTTATTTTTTATTTTTTTTAAATATTTTATTGTCAAATTGGTTTCCATACAACACCCAGTGCTCTTCCCCTCAAGTGCCCTCCACCATCACCACCACCTCTCTTCCCCCCTCCCCGCTCCCCCCCAACCCTCAGTTCATTCTCAGCATTCAACAGTCTCTCAAGTTCTGCATGACCTATTTTTAAGCACTTTCCTTGCTGTATGCCTTTTGGAAGGTGAATTCCCCATTCTGAAATACTGTTATTTTGAAAACCGGGAACAAAACACAAATGACACAGGGGAGCTGGGCCCTCTGCTACCTTCTCCCCGAGGCGTCTGGTGTCAGCGGCCACGGGGAGCTGCAAAAGCACGGCAGGACCCGGATGTCTGCGCCGTGAACTGCTGTATCCCATGGCACCTCCAACAGTGCCGTGCACACAGCGCGGCCCCCCAATATTTGTGGGATGAATTTGCCGAATAAATTGTGTTTCCCAATCTGCCTTGTGCCCCGGTGCTTTGTAAGGTGGTGTGTATTTGGGGAATCTGCTGAACTATGCAATGGGGCCAAATACATAAAGCTTCAGGATCTATGTACACTCTTTTCCAGTGGATATTTCAGTTCGCAGCTGGTTGGAGGTCTTAGCTAGAAGGAGGGATGAGGAAGGAAAGGCAAGTTCTCACACTCACCGATACCCAGGCTTGGTGGTGTAATGGAGAGACTCGAGTGCAATTTGCACGGCATTTGCACGTCCCGTGCCTTTCCATTTCTAAAGTTCCAATATATCAGGACTACGTGTATTCAGAGACAGGAAGAGATTGGTCTAAAAACAGATACACACATTCTTCTAAGCTCATGTTAGTTTTCCCTCCAGAAAGAAGTTTCTAGAAGCCTCCTAGAGCTTGCCAAATGAAAGACAGGCCTGGTCTCTAGAAATATCCTCAGAGCTGTGTTTATCTCACAGCGTGAGCCGGATCTTGTTTCCTACATCAGCAGCCGCCCCTCAGCAGTGACATTTACAGTTACCAAGTGACAATGTATGAATCTTCCCAAATTTATCAATATTTTTGTCTCTCGCCTCCCACCCCACTCCACTGCCCCCCGTAGAAAGTGCGCTAACGAAACCATTTAGATTAGATGTTGAAGCAGACGATTTATTTTTTCTCTCTTAGAAGCGAAACACTTTCCAGGGAGTTGAAAATTGCATTGTTTCCCCCCCGGTGGAGCAAGGGCTCTCAAGCATCTGCTTTTGAAGGGTAGCAACAGGCTCTGGATTACGTCACTGGATCTAATAACCCTGGGGTTGGAGCAGGCGATTTTTACCAGCGTCAGGAACCCCAATGCTAATGCATTGATTTCCCTTTAATAGAATTTCGCTGTCGAAGGACAGGGTTCCGTGGAGTCCACCCTTCAATCTTAACCCGGGCAAAGACTGTCCCTTTCCAGTTGAGCTCCATTCATTTCTGGTTGAACAGGTTAAGCAAAGACAGACCTCGCTGTTCTCAATTCACTTTATGACCCTCCCATCATAAAAAATAATATCAGCACCTTGCTTTTCATGTCAGAACTACATTTGAGCCACTATTCCCCGTGCCCATGAGTAAATCCCATAAAAGCCGCCCCGTTGTACTGTTGCTATTTTTCCTTGTGGGTGATTGATTGATGGATGAGTACTGACACTTCAATGAAGCTATTTCGACTGCCATCTCAATCCGATGATGTGAGGGGTATATTTTCTGTCCATGCCTCATTACTTCAGAATGACATTCCTGGAACTTCATTTACTTTTTCCCTCCTTCCCCGAAGCGCCATATTTTTTCCCATCTAGGTTATGCATGCCATAAAAAAAGCAATTTGCCATTATATGTGGCATAAGGCCAACACTTTCCCTAGGAGGTAAATAAGAAGTTTTTTTTTTTTTTAATCCCAATGTTGAATTTAGGGATCATGTCAAAATTTCCAAAGCAATTTCAACAGGCAGCGTCTAGGAGAAAAGGTGGAGAGGACATCTGGCTTCATTTTGTTGGTTTGAGATTTGTGTGTGAGTGCAATAACCTTGCTAATTAAAGCAACAACAACAACAAGAAAATTAGATTTTGTTTGTTTGTTTCAGAATCATCTAGTTCTTAGTGTTGTACCTAGAATAGTTTAAATATTTCACCTATAGCTGAGTAGCAGTTTATAACACAATCCAGACTTTATTTGTCCTTTGAGAATAAGGAGATTCATTGTTTAAATGCAGTGATAGATTTATCTATGTATAGATTGCTTTCAGTTGTATAGAAAATGCTCAACTAGAGTAAACAGATGGACCCCTGAATTTCCAAACTGTGCACTAGGTATGCGAGACTTTTAATATTAAAACATGCTCTTCGCTTTTCCAAGTTGACTTAGGACCTGATTTTAATCTGTGTAATACAGTATTCCCGTTAATAATAATGTATAATTAAGACATCCGTTAAAAATCCATAACGTTAATTTAATGGAGAAAATCTAATACAGCTCTATTGGAATTTTTACGTTAAATTAACTTTAACGGGCTTTTAATGGATGTCTTAATTAGATCTCATTATTAACGGGAATATTCCACAAATTAAAATTGGGCCCTCAAAGTTTTAATGAAAAAAGTTGCGGGAACACATTTAAAATGGACACCCTATTTCATGTTTCCTGTTGCTGTTTAGGCTACGCTGTGTTTCCACGTCCGTAAACAACAGGTCCTGCAGACAGCTGCTGTGACCCCTCTTCTTGCTTGCCTTCGGATCCTGCATCTCACCAATTTCCCCAACGCTGCCACTTTGCAGGTCTCCTATGCGTGCTTAAAACCATTTTGTGTAACCAACAAAGATAACAAAAAAGGATGCCCACCACTGCTTGGGGAAAAGTCTTTGGCAGCAATACGGTTAAGCCTAACTGTTTGAACAACTCTCACAGAAGATGAACATTGTTCGGAGGTTTTCTTGGCTCAAAGTCTGGTCTAACTTAATAATTCTTCCACTTTGCGGTGATTAATGGCTCCCTGGTGCAGGGGCAGGACTGGGCAATCCAGGTGCAACCGTAATTGTTGCTCTGAACAGAAACATTTCCTTTAGACAAACGTTCCCAGAGGGGTTATAAATAGGAAATGGACTTTACCATGAAAAGTAGCTTCCAAGGGTCTGCATCTCGTGCAGTTCGCTTGGACGTTAACCTATGAAGACTGCTACACCCCTCCCCACCCTTTCCTGTCAAGTGTTTCAGACCGACAAAATAAGTACATCAATGTTCTCAGTCATTATTTTTCTTCAGTGGCACTTTGTTTCCTCATGACAGTGAAAAGGGGGCCGTGGAGACGAGACTGCCTCCTTGCAGTTTATCAATGAAAATCTAATACCGTCCATAAGCAGAGAAGTGGAAATCAATACTTCATTACCAAATTGTTAGTAAGAATGAAGAGAGACGGCTGGGGGGTTCTTCTTCTTCTTCTTCTTCTTCTTTTTTTTTGGTAGTCTTCTCAGAGCAGGGTGTCAGGAGAAGTTCAATGTCAGAAGCAGGCGGTAGAAGTGTGTGGGCGATCCAGGCTGGAAAGTTGAAACTAAGGCATTTGTCCTGTAATGGCAATCGGAACAACAGAAAACGATGCATTATTTTCTGAGGAATAGCTCAGGTGGTTGTTTACCCCCGGCAGTCAGACTGCCCACCAACACGATTTCATTTGAACTAATGCTCTGCGTGAGTCACAGTTAAATCCAGTCTAGGGTATGATGTAACCACGTGGTGGGACATAGAAAGGAAGAACCCGTTTAGGGGGGGAAAAACCCTTTAAAATATAATGTATTTACACACTTCTGCTTATAACAGCATTATTCACAATAGCTGAAAGGAAGAAGCAACCCAGATACCCACGGACAGATGAATGATAAACAAAGTGTGGTCTATATACATACAATGGAATATTATTCAGTTTTAAAAGGGAAGGAAATTCTGATGCATTCTGACAACTTGGATGGACCTTGAGGACATGATGTTAGGACAGAATAAGGCAGTCCTAAAATACTGTATGACTTCGCTTACGCGAGGTACCTAGGATAGTCGAACTTAAGGAAACACAAAACAGAACTGGTAGTTGCCACAGGCTAGGGAATGGGGAATTACTGTCTAATGGGTGTAGAGTTTTAATTCTGCAAGATAAAAAAAGTCCTGGAGACGAACAGTAATGCACAATGATGGGAATGTACTGAATGCCACCGGACCGTGTACTTGACAATGGTTAGGATGGTAAATTTTATGGTTAGCGTTTCTTTCCAAAATTAAAAATAAAAACCATAGCGTATGACTTTCCCATTGTAAAGCATTTTGAAAAAGAAAAAAAAATTCACCTATGCCCCCACTATCCAGAGAAAGCCCCTGTTCACATTTTGCTATATTTCCTTCTAGTTTTCTTTCTCCATGCATTTTTGTTGGGTGTTCATAGTCCTGAGTGCCCACTATGTGATGTTTCTCTCTGATTTCCACCCTTCCCCCACTCCCAACTTTGAAGGCCCATTGTAAATAGCTACGCGAATTCCACCAAATGTATTACCAGAATTTACGGAAACATTCTCATGATGTTGGACATTCCGTTTGCCTCTAGTTGTGTTCAATAGTAGGTAACACTGTGATAAACATCTTTGGCTTTAAAGCTAGGATAAATTGCCAATTGTGGAATTCCCGAGTCAAGAGATAGGAACGTTTTTGTGGTTGGGGAAGTGTGACTTAAACGTATGCTCTGCTCTAGGAGATTAATTGGGAGAATTTTTTCCCAGATGTGTGCTATTTGTATTACTATAAGAATGCACATAATTTCCATTAGCCCAATCTGGATGACATTCCTTGGAGGAAAGACACCTTGGACTTCTATAAAATTGGTCTTTTAGAAAAGAAGCTTCTAGTAGAAGAATAAAGACCAGTTGAAAATTGTTGACATTTGATGTGTGTAAAGAAATTATGCATAAAATAACCACTACAGACATTAGAAGCAATTCCTTGATCAGAAATAGTATGACTATGGTACTGGAGTCTGCTATTGTATACCTACCAAATGCCCATACACTTTAGACATATTACCACTAACACTTGAAATAATCCTATTTAAAAAATAAGAAGAATCTCAAGGAGGCTCATCATATGCCCAAAGTCACACAGCTAATAAAAAGCAGAAGATGGCTTTAAATTTAGGTCTTCTCATTTCGAAGCTTCAGCTCAGTTCAGGCACCCCCTTCCCCCATCTAGATTACAGATGGTTACCCTCAGCGGAAGGAGTCATTTCCCTTTGACATTTTGTTTGCTTTTCAGAGACAAAATCGTCTTCCCTCTGACGTGGTTGGAACCCCTGGCAGGTCCAGAGACTTGAGGAGGATGGTCACGTGGATAGAGGAGAATGATGGATCAAAGAAAGAGAAAGAAATCAGAGGGCAGAATTGCAACGGTATCAGGAGAAAGTAGGAGGTGGGAGAAAGGAAGAAAGAGGAAGAGAGAAGCCGATCTTCTTAAAGGGTGAAAGCACCTTACACTGTGGGGCAGGGTGAAGCCCTGGGTGAAGGGTTCACACACACTCTATTCATGGACCCCCATCTCTTCTCCCTGACACGACATTAATGTGATACTGGTGTTAGAGAACTTTGCTTCATTTGACACTTCCTCAGACCTGCTCAAGATATGACCAACACCCTGATTTCTCTGGCTAGGTTTCTCTTAAGGCAGAATTTGCTCCAGAAATGGGAGCAAGGAGAAAGAAAAAATACTTATATTCTAGACCACTTCTTGGAAATTCATAATACACATTAGCATATTAAAGGCTCTGAGAAGTCCTGCCATCAAAACCCAACCCAACCCAACACAATGTGTCTTTAGTTAACCCAGTGCCACCCAGATTTGTTTGATGCCCCTTTTCTTTCCCACAAAACACTCACAAATATACTCGAGTGTTTTCTGGAAAATATCTTCATGCCATATCTGTGTAAAAGCAAAGAAGTTGCTCAGTTCCTATGATCTCAGTCATGACCTCATTATTGACTTTCTGTGATTCTTTGCTCAGGTCCCTTGGCTTTTTGGGAGCCTCAGCATGAAAGGAGCCTGTTGTAGTGATAACTTGACATTTCCTGAGTTCACTCTGTGCTACCCACGCTAAGTCCATGCCTCACCTCACGTCAGCTTCATGATACTGCCATGCAGGAGGGAATGGTGTCTGCACTTTCCAGCCTATGAAATGGAAATTTAGAGACATGAAGCCATTTGGCCGGCAGTCACTTGGCTGGTAAGTGGGAGAAAGGGCACTCAGGTTCAGGGTTGTCTGGGCTCTTAGGCCGCCACTTCTTACATGGTCTGGGGTGGTTTGGTAATGTCGCCAAATGTTAGACACTAACAGTATGAATGATTCAGAGGTGTTTCTCCAAGAGTTTATCTGTACAGTTAGTTACTGAGTTAAATTCTAGATATGAGTGTCTTCTGTTTAAACCCGGCCATGATGCTATTTCTACCTGACAGATCTCCCATTCCACCACGATGGACTGAAGTGATGGATTCTTCCGGAAGGTCAGTGTTCCCGCACTAAAAGAGAATGGTAAAGAAGAGAACTGAATCTTGGGCCACTTTGGGACGATGTATCTTTTCTTACTATTTCATATCTTAGGAGATAAGAAATGGGTCCAATGGCGAGACCCTGTGGGTCTAAAGAGGAAACCCCAGCAGAAAATTAAAATAGCAAATGAAGGGAATGAAAACTGGTGGCTTTACTTTCCCAGCCCAGAACGAGGCATGTAGACTACTTCCGCTTGCGTCTCTGCTGGTAGTCGAGGTCAAGTATTGCCGCTGCATGGGGTTTTTTCTTTTCCTTCTCTAATATATGAAACTACCACTACATACATAAAACAGAAATAAATAAAAATTTTAATTACATATCTAAAAAGTCACCGGCAGTGTTCATTAAGGAGAGTTTGTGAGGGAGAGCCAGGCTGAGAGATGTCATTATTTTTGTATTAATTACACAACCCCCAACAGATGGGTAGAGTTATATCTGCTTTAATTTGGCCACGCTAGGGTTTTTAATCCCGCTGGCAAATCATTCTGGTTGGCCTTCCTCTCCATGCCCTTGCTCAGGCCTGCCTTTCTCTGTCTCTACTTTGTCAGGTTCTTTTCTGAGCGGCTTCGTTGTCTCTGAGGTGAGTTGGGACAAAGCTGGGCGCACCACTGGCATCTCATGGTTAGGGGCTTGGGATGATGGACACCTTTCGATGTGAGGGACAACTCTCTGAAGGTCATGTTGTCCCTCGTCCTGCACCATTTTTGAAAATCTCTCTGGGGAGTCGGGTTTCTCAACCCTGGCACTGTTGATATTTGGGGCTGGACAATTCTTTTTTTCCCTCAATATTTATTTATCTATTTATTTAAAATGTTTGTTATTTATTTTTGAGGGGGGGCACACAAGCAGGGAAGGAGCAGAGAGAGAGAGGGAGACACAGACTCCGAAGCAGGCTCCAGGCTCTGAGCTGTCAGCACACAGCCTGACGTGGGGCTTGAACTCAAGAACTCAAGAACCATGAGATCATGACCGGAGCTGAAGTTGGATGCTAAATTAACTGAGTCACCCAGGCTCCCCTAATAGTTATTTATTATTGAGAGAGGGCAAGCGGAGTAGGGGTGAGAGAGGGGGACAGAGGATCAGAAGTAGGCTCTATGCTGACAGACTGACAGCAGTGAGCCCGACATGGGGTTTAAACCCATGAACTGTGAGATCATGACCTGAGCTGAAGTCGAATGCTCAACTGACCGAACCACCCAGGTGCCCCTGGGCTGAAAAATTCTTTGTTGTAGAAGACCGTTTCGTGCTTTCTCGGGTTTTTAGTAGCATCTCTGGCCTCTGCGCACAAGATTCCAGGAGCAGTGCCTCACGCTTGAGCTGTGACAGCCAAAAATATCCCCGGACATTGCCAAATGTCCCTGAGGCTGAGAGCAACATTATCTAACACAGTGGCTCAGAACCACTGACACAGCGGCCAACGTTTTTGTAATCATTTGAGCCTAGAACCAAATTCCATTTTACATATAAACACAAAGTCTTTTGTGCACTGTTTCATACACACTGTGTTGTCCAGACGTAAAGCTAGCTTGCAAACAATTGGTTTGTTTTCTTTGGAATTTTAATGAGAGTTATTTGCCACTTTAAAAAAAAAATCAAGTCTCCTCTGGCATTGCCACTCATGATATTTGAGACGCCCATTCAACAGCCCCGAACTGACCTTGCCTTTGTCACGGACATGTTCCCAAGGAGTCTGGATTCAGGAGCCCACGACTGACTACCTCATCATCCTCCGAGGACCTCGTTACTGAGCATGGCCCACAGAACAGCCCTGACTTACCTGGGGGTCTATTAGGAATGCAGAACACTGGGGTGCCTGGGGGCTCAGTCGGTAGAGCGCTGACTTTGACTCCGGTCATGATCTCACGGTTTATGAGTTCGAGTCCTGCGTCGGGCTCTGTGCTGACAGCGAACTCAGAGCCTGGAGCCTGCTTCAGATTCTGTGTCTCCTTCTCTCTGCCCCTCCCCCTCTCATGAACTAATAAATAAACATTAATAAAAAACGAGAAATGCAAAGCACGGGCCCCCAGCCCCGCTGAACTCAGAATCTGCACTTAGCAAGAGAAGGCCTGACTGCGTGGACGTTTGTGCCCAAACGTTTTCCTTTTGTTTTTCGCTGTACAGTCACTGCATCAGATGATTTCTTTTCGAAAATGCGGGCGTAGGCTGGTCATCTGACCTATGAATTTCATTTCTGGATAGTAAAGGGGAGATCGTGAGATATTTGTTGGGAAATGTCCACACTGGGTGTGGGAAGGGTGAGGCCTCCGTCCGCACGAGCCCCGTATAGACAGCAGCATCCGGTTTGTAACGTAAACTATCATCCGCGTGCTGATGCCTGTGGGCTTCGGATGCGCACGTCCAACCGGCTTCTTGACATTTCCGGGGGTGCATCGCACAAGTACGTCAGAGGCAACTTTCTCCAAAGCGGGGGGCGTGAGTGCCGCGCCCCCAGCCCCTTTCTCCTCCAGGGTTTCTTTTCCCAGGAAACGGAGGCTCAAACCGCTCCGTGGTGGCTCAGGCCAGAAAGTTGGCCGATCCCGGACTCCTGCTCCCGCATCTCCTTGCCAGAACCTACTTCCCTGACCTTCCGGGAGGCCCGGTTCCAGCCTGGGCCGACCACCTCCAGGGGACCGCGGGGCCCTGTCACTGGGTCACTTTTCTCCTCCGTGGGTCCTGCTGATCGTTTTCCATATGGCAAACAAAGTCAGCTTAGGGACTCTTTAAGTCGACTGAAGCAGTCACTCTGTTTCCTCCCGGCTTAGAGTCCTCCGATGATGTTCGCTGCACTTGGGAAAAACCATGTTTTTCTTTTTCTTTTTTTTTTTTTACAGTTTATTTACTTATTTACCTTTTACAATGTTTATTTATTTATGAGAGAGAGAGACAGAATGCAAGCAGGGGAGGGGCGGAGAGTGGGAGACAGAGAATCCGAAGCAGGGTCCAGGCTCCGAGCTGTCAGCACAGAGCCCGACGCGGGACTCGAACCCACAAACCGTGAGATCATGACCTGAGCTGAAGTCGGACGCTCAGCCATCGGAGCCACACGGGTCGCCCCCAAACCCTGTTTTTCTAAAACTATCTGCCTAATGTGGCCTTGCCACGTCTCTGAACTTACTTGGGTCTCCCAGGCCCTGGCTGATATGTCCCAAGAACATTGGCCTTCTGACAGTGTCTCGAACAGGCTCCTGGGAATGTGCAGGTACGCTTTCCTCTGTCTACAATATTCTTCCTGTATGTGTGATGCACACCTTGACACCTTTAAAGTCTTAGATAAAATATCACTTCCTCAGAGAAGCCTTCTCTTACCCTTGGGGCTTGACTAAGTTCTTTGTTATAATCTGGCACCTTCTATGTTGTTCTTGTGGACGTGGCTGCAGTTTATAAACATAATCACACGTGAGGTTTTTAATTTAGTGTCTGCTGCCTACAGCACCTTGTAGACCCCAGAAAGGTGGGGACTGTGTCCTTCTAATTGTTTTGCTTTAAATTAAGTTTTGAGAGAGATAGAGACACAGAGCATACGTTGGGAAGGGGGAGGGTGTTGGAGATGAGAGGCAGAGAGAGAAAGGGTAACACAGAATCTGAACCAGAGTCCAGGCTCCAAGCTGTCAGCACAGAACCCGATGTGGGGCTTGAACTCATGAACCTGAGAGATCATGACCTGAGCCAAAGTCAGACACTCAACTGACTGAGCCCCCAGATGCCCCTGAACTGTGTGCTGTTAGATCGTAACAGTTTCCCAAGAAGATAAGCCAATGTCTGGCACATAGTAGGTACCTGATAAACATTTGCTGAGTGAATAGTCATAAAGACCACATGAAAGAAGAATTTTAAAGTGTTTAATACTAAGATAATATAAAACAATAGATTCACCAGGAATCCTGCCTGTCTACGTGCAATGAAAAAAAGAGAACAGATTAGAACAATTAGTCCAAAGAAACGTAAATAGACAGAAAGAAACTTTGCCGCTTACTTGGTACTTTCACCTTCATAGAACAAATTATTTTGCCATTTTGAAACAATTTACATCTTTTCAAATTATATATATATACACACACACAAATTATATATATTATATATAATGTATACATTATATGCAATGTGTATATTTGTCTATCTATCTATCCTTTTCTGAAATATATTAGATAAATATTAGTAACCCCAAAGATAAAAATATTGAGGCCGTGGGAGTTCAAACAATTTGCTCCCATAGTGATTTGCGATGGAGTCAGATTATCTGACTCTGAATTCAGGGCTTCTTAAAACTGTTTGGTTAAAGACGAAAAAAAAGAACACGTGAAATATAAATGCTGAAAATACATGAAATGTATTATGAAAAAAAGGCTGCAATAAGAAAGCAAAGTGGCCAAGGAGATGTGTGATTCCCAACCATGTAATCCTGGGAGAAACCTGCAGTTAATATTTTTTTTCAAATTGATTTTACCATTTGAAAATCCAAATTGGCTCACCTACATTGCTGAATTTCATCATTAGGGCTTCACCTAATTTTTCCTAAGAGGAATCTCTGTGTGCAGAAACCCTTAAACTCTGGCGGACCAATTTCAATTTTTAGAATGAAGAAAGTAATTGCTTAAATGTATTGAATGCTTTTCCTATGCCAGACACAGCTCCCTGTAAGCAGGTGCGTGATATTTTACAGTGTTGTCTGATGTATTTTTGCCTTTTCTTGATTCCTTTCTCCCAAGTAGTTTCCCCGCCATTGAAAGCAGACACTGAGATGAATTGCTCTTGAAAAGATGCAGCCACAAAATAAGCCAGACAGAATCAAGTGGCTGAGTTTCTGAGTGACGAAAGGGACTTTATCTCTCTTCATCTTCTTTTTTTTTAGTGTGTATTTGCTTATTTATTTATTTAGAGGGAGAGACAAAGAGCAGGTGGAGGAGGGGCAGAGAGCGAGAGGGAGGCGGAGAATCCCAAACAGGCTCCATCCTGATAGTACAGGATAGACTTGGGGCTCGAACTCACAGGTTGTGAGATCATGACCTGAGCCGGAAGTAAGAGTCAGATGCTTAACTAACTGAGCCACCCAGGTGCTCTGGGACTTTATCTTTCTCATAATGAATCTCAAAGAGGTTGAGTCAATAAGAAAATTAAAAGTTATATAGCAGTAACGTCTGGGTAGTGACTATTAATTTCAGGCCGCCACTTACTCGCTATTTCCATTAATCATCTCAGTAGTCCTGGGGGTGCGTCCAATATTACAGAGGAAAAAGTTAATGTTCAGGTGACTGAAATGGCTTACCCAAGGTGACATGACAGTAAATGGAGATGGATATTATAATATTCGGTTGGAATATATCTTCTCCGGATTTCAGAGCTTTTACTCTTAACCGCCAAACTCATTGTTCCTGACTTTGAACCTGAGACCATGGATTCTTTGTCAAAGGGGTGCTTGATTAGACCCTTGAAGAACAAGACGCAAAACTATTATTGATGTTGGGAGTCTTCTCCTTGGACTATCTAAATACAGATGACAGATAGGTCATATTCGGCGCACTGGAAAATCTCAACTTTTGAACTTCCTCTTTTAAAGCACAACTTGTGATAAATCAACCATGTGTCTCGTATGTATGACATACGCTCCATGACACAAACCAGACAGCCAACTGCCCACAGCTCCTAAAGGCATTTTTCTGCAGGTTTTTAAAAAAATGTTTATTTATTTTTGAGAAAGGAGAGAGAGAGTGTGTGCACAAGCAGGGGAGGGTCAGACACAAGCAGGGGAGGGTCAGACACACACACACACACACACACACACACACACACACACACACACACACGGAGTCTGAAACAGGCTCCTGGCTCCCAGCTGTCTACCCAGAGCCTGTTGTGGGGCTTAAATCAAACCTATGAACTGTTAGGTCATGAGCTGAGCTGAAGTCGGACGCTCAACCGACTGAGCCACCCAGGAACCCCGTTGTTGTTGTTTTTGAAGTTTATTTATTTATTTTGAGAAAGAGAGAGAGAGAGAGAGACAGCAAGCAGGGGAGGAGCAGAGAGAGAGGGAGAGAGAGAATCTGAAGTAGCCTCCACACCGTCAGCACAGAGCCCAATGCAGGGCTTGAACTCAAGAACCATGAGATGATCAAGAGTCAGATGCTTCACCAGCTGACCCACCCAGGCCCCCCACCCCCCGTTTTTTTCATCAGTGCCAGAGCAAACACTGGCTGACCTAAGCTGATCTCCACCCTATGCCACCAACTTCTGAGTGTCTTACTGGGTGGGTATATTGGAAGTACTTTTGCAAATAATTTCCCCTTTGGTCTGTTTAATGGGCAGCCCTTGAAGTTTAAAAGCCCTTCACCACCGCATTTGGAAGGGCCATGCAATGAAATGGGCAGACACAGGGTGACATCTTGGAGAACAACAAAAATGTCAGGCAAAGAGACACAGGGCCTCCGGAGAGCGGCACAGAGGCTGTCACTAGGTGTCATTTGTGTCCTTCCTTGTGTGTCAGAAGATTTCAGTGGTAGAAGAGAATCTTCTCCTTAAAGTATACTCTTCAAGTTCAAGACGACCCAAGTAGTTAAGGAACAGAACTGAACGGAACGGCATGGGGGTTTGCCCCGTGGAAATCTGACAACTAATAATGGGATTATGCAATCTTCACTGCTGTACAGTTATAACCAAGGGGACGTCAACCTAAATACAATGATAAGGCAGAGAGAGACAGCCTCCGCTCCCTTCTGCTCGCTAGCGTTTTAACACGTACCTCTTCTCAGTAGGATGCTCTGACAAAGCTCGGATTGGATAATTATTCAAAAAGAGATGGAGCCCAGTGTTAAGTAAAGCATGTTTCTGCAGAAAGGAATGGCTTCAGTTTTACATATTTAGTTTTTACCGTGGAAACCTCCTACCATCTCTATTGTAGTCTATCACAAAAGTTATGCATGAGATTTCTGCCAACATTCAGCATCAGGAAAGATTTTGCTTATTCTTAAATCCTGGTGTACTTTCTCTTTACAGAAAAGATGACTCTTGGGATGGATCATGTTTCTGTTTTTGCTTTCACTTCCAGGAAGCTCAGTGTCCATTTGGTAGCCCAACTTCAGCAACAGTTTAACCTTTTAGGGTTCCAGTCTATACTCATTAACTTCTCTTTGTATTCACTTTCCATATTCCCTTGGCATATTTGTTAATAGCTTGGCTCTGTCATTTACTAGCTGTGTGGTATTGGGGTAAATGACCTACCCTCTCTGAACCTGAATTTCCACATCTGCAAAATGAGGTTAATAATAGTACCTTCCACACATGGTGCCTGGTACACAATAAGAATGTAGATTTAGAAGAGTGATTTGGGGTGGGTGGGGGACACCTGGGTGGCTCAGTTGGTTAAACATCCAACTTTGGCTCAGGTCATGATCTCACGGTTCACGGGGTTGGGCCCCGCATCGGACTCTGTGCTGACAGCTCGGAGCCTGGATCCTGCTTCAGATACTGTCTCTCTCTCTCTACTGCTACCCCATGTGTGCTCTGTCAGTCTGTCTCTCTCTCTAAATAATAATAAACATTTTAAAAAAAAGTATAAAAATGTGATTTTCTGAGGCACCTGGGTGGTTCAGTTGGTTGAGTGTCTAACTCTTGATTTTAGCCCGGGTCATGGTCCCAGGGTCGTGGGATCGGTCCCCAAGTAGTCGGGCTCTGTGCTGAGCATAAAGTCAGCTTAAGACTCTCTCTCTCTTACTCCCTCTGCCCCTCACCCCTGCTTGTACTCTCTCTGAAAAAAAATTAAAAAGTGCTTTTCTTTTCTTTTATGATTTTATTTCCTTGCACACAATATAGCACCTCAAAAGTGCTGTGGAATAAGATGTAGAATCAATTAAGAATCTCCATGCATAAGATTTTGCTTATGTGTTAGATATAAATAATCTCTGGGTCTTGAAAAATGAATTAGTCTTTCGTCCTGGAAACTTAAAAAAACCCAACTAAGTCGAAGAGAGGCTTTTTAGTTCATGCTTTAAATGTTGAAAAGATATCCGTTGTCAATGCAGATGTGAAACTCTGAAAAGTTTTCCCCTTTTATAGAAAGAAAGGATAAAATAGCATTTCCCAACATTTGATGTGGTTATTAAGAAGAAGAAAGTAGAAAGCCATCACGATACCTACTGTCTTATTAAGTGCTCGTGAGCAGCTCTTTACGATGTGCCTGATGACAGATCGCATTGTCCCTATTTAATGATGAGAAAACAGAGGCAGAGATTGGATAAGTGATTTAACCCATTTTAGGTAGGTGGCCCGTAGTAGCGCCAACATGTGGGCTTAAGTCTGTTTGGTCTCAAAGCCTGTTCGCTAGCCAATATTTATTGCCGTCAGAGGAACTAACTAGAACCGGTAAGGACACATTGCTCACTAAGGCTATATCATGAAAAATAAGGACTGAAAAACTGTGCAGCTGTTGTCATCTCTCAAGAAATAAATTAGAAGGATGGTGAAGATAGGACAACATCCTGACAGAGGAAAGGGAAAATGTCCTTGGTGGTTTCGATGTTAATTATAATTTCATGTCTGGCAATTACGGAGTTCACATTTGACAATTCTCATATATGGTTGATTTTGGTGCACGGCCAGGGAAAAGAGAAAGAGAGCAATTTCCCTGTGCCCATTTTTATTGAGCCACATTCATAGACTCCAAAAGGGCACTTAAATTGTTTGAAAGAGGTCTAGATGCTGGCAAACACCACCATAAACAACCCGGACAGCTTAAAGTCCAAACGGCCAACGACATGATTCACAATGGAACCTATCTTCTCTAAGTGGAGTGCAGAGCCAACTGTTATTTATTACAACTAACTTACAACCCGACGAGATTCGCTGCGTGGACACAGCCAGGGGACTTCACAGCTGCCTAAGTGTGAGTTGTTGGCATTTGGGAAGAGCAGTGTGCCCTCTAAGCATGACAAATCAAAGGGCAGATCTTTTTTTGCCCCTGTGGTTATGTGTCTAAGCTTACTGTAGCATGTTGATAGTGTTGTCTACACTGACAAAGAGGATTAGTGGGTTGGAACCCATGTTTAGATAATTTAGTAAACTCTCCCGCTTTCCTAAAAGAGTGCCCCCCCTTTTCAATTCCACAAAACCCTTTCCTCTTAATATCTAACATCACAAATGTTTTGTATTGAACAATGATAATGTGTTAAATGCTTTACAAGGCATATATTATTTCATTCAATCCTAATGAAAATACAATTGAACAAATATGAAATTGTATTATTATGCAGTATGTATTACACAGTAAAATAAAGTTATTCTTTTTTAAAATTTATTTTGAGTGCCCCTTCTTTTTAATGATAATTTTATTAATTGGGTATCTATGCTTTGCCAGAAGCTTGGCTGCTTATAATAATCTCCAAATGTAGCTCTCAATGAACCCATTTCAGAGATCAGGAAACTGAGACACAGAGTGTTAAGTGATGGGACCAAGATCATGTGCCTGGAGAGTGACAGAACAGGATGTGAACCCAGGTTTCTCTGTCACCCCAAGAATCCTCCTGCTTCTTAATAATAACTAGTACCCTTTACCAAGTTGATTGCTACTGGTAATTACCAATCCTCACAAACGATTTAGGAAAGATGAGTTATTTCCTTAGGACAAATGAAGGACTGGAGGTTCAGGAGGTCAAATTTGCTGCTCCACCCACACAGCCATTTCCCAGCGATGCTGGAGTGAAATCAAAATATGTCTGGATCTCCAATCCCGTCTCATCGGACTCTGTGAATGTTTCCCAAAGTATGTTATGGAATGCTCGAGTCCCTTGAGATGGTCTAAGAAAAAAGATTTTTAATTCATTCATTTAGGTTTTAAACAAACCCTTCTCAGAAATGGCGAGCTCCTTCCCACCTCACAGTTTTTGCACCTGCTGTATGCCTTACCTAGAATGCGTCTCCCAGGACCCTGCCTGGATAATTCCTGCTCCACATTCGATCACTCATACGCTGGCTTCAGTTTCATGTCCTCAGAAAGACCTTTGCTTTTCCCAGAATCGAGACCTTTTTTTATCCAGGAAAAAAAAATCCAGATATCCCATCTCTAGCCCCAATTTCCCATTAATCATGTTGGCTTTTCCTCTAGCCTTTAGGAGGGCAGGGGTGGTGACTATTTTGCTCAACAAGTCTCCAAACCACCAGCCCAGTGCCTGGTTCATGGGTGTCAATCACTGAAGAACATGAGTTTTTCTTCCTACTTTTCCCATTGCTCTACCTTTGTAGAATCATGAAAATGGAAGTGAGTGACCTTAGGGATCCTCCCTGCTCCTGCCATTTTGCAGGTGGTGACCTGGACGCTTAGACTTCACATGCATTCAATGACAACAACAGTATTAAGATGTACCTGTTATTTATCAACCAAGTGTGTTCTTGACCTGGAGCCCAAGTGTTGAACCAATGAAGTCTAATTTTATTCTCAAGATAGATGAGGAAACTGAGGCACCAGGGCTTTAAGAAGCTTACCCATGTTCATAGCTCATAAGTGGCACAGAATTACCTGGGCACATCCTCCGCTCTGGCCTTACCCCCCCCCCGGGCATCCCTGGGACGGTCTAAAACACTGATGCCTAGGTTCCATCTCAGAGACTCTGCCTGAATTTGCTCAGGGTATGGCACTGGGCACTGGGATTTTTAAAAGCTCTCCAGGGGATTCTAATGTGCTGCTGAGATTAAGAATCGCCACTGCAGTGTAGGATTGATTGATTTATTGTTTAGTGCCATTTAATCAATTCCCCTTCTTGCAGAGACTCAGGCTACATGACTCGTACAATTGGACTACAACATTCCTCGCTTCCATCTCTCTTTCTCTTTTCCTTCCCCTCCCTCTCTCTTTCCCCTCCCGACTGCAAAATCTGCATTTTTACGTAGGTTGAATTCCTTCATGACATATATAAATATGGAAAAAAAACCCCACGATGCACTTAGATTTATAACCCACTCTTGCTTGTAAACGTATTGGCCGTCATTTACAAGTCCCAACCAAAATGGTCTAGTTACTTCTCCAAAGAGTAAGCACATAAATTTCCATACAAACAGAGAATTCATAGGACACCTTCAAGACCCTGGAGTTTGTTTGCCTTTCAGTAATTACAACAACAGCTGTTATCAGATAATGAGGATTCACCTGGAGCCAGGTGTCCTGTGAGGCTGGTGGGGGCAGAGAGGCCCCCATAACCAGAGCAAGGTGGGTATCACCAACAGCACTGTTCTACAGAGGGTCAACTGGCTCATGACGTGATGGTCACCATGGTCAGTAAGAGGTGGATTTTGGATTTCAACCTCCCTCTTCTTACCCACCCCCACCCGTCTCCACCTGCGACAACACTAACCTCTCTCTTCCTAGACTCCTCAGACTTTGCCCTGTGATCCTGTTTGTGCGCTGAAAAAACATTGAACTAAGTTCTCTCCCTTGAAAGAATTCAAGGCTTTCCTCCAACCCAAAGTCAGCTGTTGGGAAGCAATAACATGGATTTTGCATGTCTCACTTATTAAACTCACTAGAAAGCTTTTACTCCTTTCAAGCATAGCTACAAACGAAACTGTGCTCTCATCTTTTGCGTCAAGAAAGTGAGTGGAAAGTTTGTTTGGAGGGTTCTATAGCCACACGCTGCACCCTCTCAGGCCAGGGGCAGGGACAAGGGCAGGATGGCAGTTGTGGGAAGCAGCCATTGATGTTAAAGTAATAATATGAACGTTTCATTGATAAGCGATGGGAAGCCAGTGTAATGAACAGAATTGTGTTCCCCCCAACACAATTGTATGGCTGAGCTACCGAGGTGCCCCTTGACAATATTCTTGCAACAAATATTGGGGCAGACACTGGATACTTTCTCCATACAAGGAACACAGCAGGGACCACACCATACGGGACCTCTGTTTTCAGAGGGTTGGAACTGTGGAGGGAGAGAAGACGGGATACAAGACCATAGGAAGTAAGTCCAGTGCTGTGGTGAAGATGAGGCAGGGTGCTGGAAAAGTGAGTGTCTGGGGACACCTGGGTGGCTCAGTCAATTAAGCTCTCTGGCTCTTGATTTTGGCTCAGGTCATGATCTCGTGGTTTGTGAGATCCAACCCCACACTGGGCTCTATGCTGACAGGATGGAGCCTACTTGGAATTCTCTCTCTCTGCCCCTTTCTGCTTGTACTCTCTCCATCTCAAAAGAAAGAAACTTAAAAAAAAAAAGTGAGCATCTGTTGATGTGAATGACAGTAAGGCCATTCTGAGAAGGGGCCAAAGAAGCCCCCGTAGGAGGTGACATTTGAATTAAGACCTGAGAGAGGAGAAAGGGCCATCCATGGTGGGGGGAGTGGAGGGAAGGCATGTCCAGGTGGAGCGTTTGCAGATGCAAATCCCCAAAGGTGAGACAGGGCTTGGCCATCAGAGGAAACATAACAAGGCCAGCAGAGTGGGGGCTCAGCCCAGACTAGCAAAACCACCCCACCAACAACCAAGAGTGAAACCAAAGCCACATCCCCCACTCTATGGCCTTTGTGTCAAGTCCCATCTGCTGCCGGTCTTTAGATAGTCTACAAGCTAAGAATGATTTTTACATTATTAAAGGACTTAAATATATCAAAAGAAAGACAGTATTTCATGACACATCAAAATTATATAAAATTCCAACTTCAGAGTCCATTGATAAAGTTTTATTGGCACACAGACACACACATTTGTTTATATGTTATTTACGGCTGCCTTCATGCTACAAGGGCAGAGCTGAGCAGTTGTGACAGATTGTATAGTCTGCGAGGTCAAGAATATTTACTATCTGGCCTGTACAGAAGAAGTTTCCCATCATTTGTTTTCTATGGAAATAGCTCTTTTTGAGTGTCTGTGGATGTGGCTTCCTTCGACTTAACATTGGGTCCCTTTTTTCCAAAAAGTCTCTAAACAGAGATGTCCATGGAATGTGGGCTCCTTGGATTAAACACTCCAGATAGGTCTATCTTAGTCTTTGCTGATTGTTGGTATGGCTCCTTCATTGGATGGCTATGTATTGAGAGATTTTCCTGTGTCTGAAACCGGGCCAGGTGCTGGATGTTTTACTTGGAACAAGACGGTTTGATCCTAGCCTTCTTGTGGTTCATGTTCTACTTAAACACATTTTCAGCAGACCTTTCTTCTGCTCATATCTGCCTCTACACCATCGGTATGTTAGGTATTTGATTTATAGCTTGATATTGAAGCCAATAAAACATATGCCATATTCACATCAATGCTCTTTTAGTTAGATGGTGTTTCAGTAAGCAACGATGGGAAAATAAGATAGTGAACCATGGTTGAGATCATTTCCATACTATGAAGGAAAACTTCACCTGACACCCATGCATAGAATTTGGGGGATCCATGAACTTGCATGTGGAAGAAAATGACATCTTCCATTTTACTGACCTCTAACTGAAATCCAGCTTTTCCTTCATTTATGAAGGATACCAAATCACAGTAGTAGTAGTCACATTGTGATTTCGACCACCAATATTTTCACCAAAACAGCACATATATTTTTATGTTGTATTACAGTTATTGAAAATATCTTGCAGTATCATATACACTTATGACTGAAATCACAGTGGTCATTAGCTTTAGTGTTGGCCATACTATTTAACGGACATAGAGAAATTCATTTATTACTCTGTGACACGTTGGTTTCTTTAGTATTTGATAACTGTACTTCTGTGACTTTTTTTTCTAAATCCTAGGTATTTTATTTTATACCTTTAAAGTTGTGAGAAGGGCTCCATGGGCTTCACCAGGTGGTCAAAGAAGTTCACAGCCTGAAGCAATGAAAAATTTTCATAGTCTAAGGAAACCAAGGGTTCCTTACATGAACTGATTCTTAACCTTCAATGGACATTACAAGAAGGTTAGTGATGCCTGGAATCTTGAGTAGCAATTCTTACTCAAGCTTTTCAAGTTTATAGTAAAGACAAAAGACAATATTATTAAAAACAAAATTTTGCTTTCCTGTGTATGTGTGTGTGCATTTATAAACACACACTTGTTTATTTATTTTGTCTGAAGAGAGGATCTGTAGTTCTCATCAGGTTCTCAAAAAAGTTCTTGATCCCAATATAAGTTCAGGACCACCATGCTACAATGAGTCTTGGGATGGGGACTTTTTTTGAGCCAGGAGTGATTCAGGAATAGTGATTGAAGAACAGTTTCAAATATCCAATAAGGCTACTCTCTGGACAATTTAATTTCTCTGAGTACTCCTTCCCAACTCTAGTCTATTCTCATCCAAATCCCAAATTCAAGTTCTTCCAAAGCCAAGACAAATTTCTACAAGGAGCTAAATAAGTGGCCCCAGAAGTGTTTGTATGAAAGATTCCCTCAATATCTGCTTTGATGTGAGGGGGGAGGGCCACTAGTGGTTCCCTAAATTAATCTTCATTATCACATAAGTGGCTCTTCCCCTTGCGGCTTTAAATTAAGATACCTTGGACACTGCCTTTTCTTTTTTCTACTTCACATACACAATCAGACAGCCAGGAATTTTAATTAGACCTCTTCTATTATTAGAACACAGGGGAAAAAAATCATGGCTGGTCAGAAGGACCCTGAGCTAGGAAAGAGAAAGGTAATCATTTAATTTGTTGTTGTTTCCATAAATCAGGGCCCAGTCATCAATTTCACCACATATTTGAGAGCACATGTTATTGACAATGTGTTCATGGAGAAAAATGGAGTTTGTTGGCAAAGTTGTTCCATTTTCTAAAGATTAAATTGTTCATTGTACAGGCCGCCATCTGCCCTCCCTGGAAGAGATTTAGTTGTTGGCAGAGACGTTCAAAGTCTAGAAGACAAAGTTAAATTTCTTTTTTTTTTATTGCCTTGCATAACCAAAGGCAAGTTCATTCATTCATTCATCCATTCATTCAATATTTATCGAGTGCTTCCTATGTGATATTTAGTTTCTGAGCAATGGATGCTTGTAGAGGATTACGTACAGCCTTAGAGCTGATTAATAATTCTGAGGTCTTCATCCATGCACGGGACCGCTGAATGGCTAGCATTTCTATCTCCTGACCCAACTTGTGTGCCACCAGGAATCCAACAGAATTGTGGCAAGTAAGACAAGTTTCTTCCCTTCAAAAACCTTCTGGTCTATAGAGAGCACATTAGGCAGACACATTTAATAGCAATACAATGACAACTTAAATCTTAAGAAAAACCAAGAGAGAGGCAAAGGTCATTTTTTAGTAAAAGAACCTGAAAGAACTATGACATGAAGCTTCCATATGTAATATCCTTTTACACACACAGTATCCTGTTGTAGGAGCAGGTGTTGATATCCCCATTTCACAGTCAAGTTATTGAGTCTCAAAGGGATGAAGTAATTGGGTCAAGTTCACATAGCTAACACAGGCTGGTATGATGACTCTCTTTCAATTGTACATCTGGCCTCTGGATCATATAAAGTGGGGTCTCAAAGTCCCTCAAGCTCTTCACAGTTTAAGTTCTAAACAACTAACTTTGACCCATTGTATGAACTGCATCTGAAGCCACTCCTATCCTCTTCCTTACTCATCTGAGGCTTTCATTCACTGACTTCCTTTTGCTCTCCACACTCATTGAGGCACTCTTGGTCATGACCTTGACAATAATTTGGATCTTTATTTTCAGACTACATTCTCTTGAGCAACCAGAAGTCTATCCATCTTCAGGTTTGACCTGCTTCTTAGGTTTTTCTTACCTAGGTTTTCCCAGACTCTCCTAGCCAACCCATTCATTAATTTGATCCAATAATGAATTCATTCAATTAATTATTGTGTCTCTACTGTGTGTTACTGGACAATGTAATGATCAAGATTAAAAAGACCCCTACTTTAATGGTCTAAGGATGAAAATGACTTGGGGTAGACACCCACAAATAACAGAAACATTACAATGAAGGCAAACATTATGCAGAAGAGAATTTGGATTCATTAAGGAGAATATCTGAGGTTTCTAACCTGGTCTGCATGTGTGCTTGGATCTTGGAGAAAAGAGAAGATGTCATAAAGGCTTTTAAGATGAGGGTCTTTTCACATAAAACGATGCTCAACATCACTCATCATCAGGGAAACACAAATCAAAACCACACTGAGATACCACCTCACACCAGTCAGAGTGGCTAAAATGAACAAAGCAAGAGACTACAGATGTTGGAGAGGGTGTGGAGAGACGGG
>NC_043711.1:98027161-98095055 GCF_006229205.1 Suricata suricatta | reverse complement strand
GGGAGAGAGAGTTGGGGAGAGAGAGGGATGCAAAACTTGAGAGACTATTGAATGCTGAGAATGAACTGAGGGTTGAGGGGGAAGGGGTAGGGGGGAAAAGCGGTGGTGGTGATGGAGGAGGGCACTTAAGGGGAAGAGCACTGGGTGTTGTATGGAAAACAATTTGACAATAAAATATTAAAAAAAAAAAAAGATGAGGGTCTTTTATGCCAGAGTCTGAAGGATAAAGGTTTGAAGAAAAGGGATTCTCAAAGAAGACCCAAAAGAGTTGACTGTTAGGCCAGAGGGAATTTTACTTGTTCAAGGAACTGAAAGAAAGCCGGTGTGGTTGGGGTGCAGAGGCAAGATAGACCGAAGTTTTCTAAGTCATTGAGGTTAGCACAGACATTGTCAATGAAATTATTTTTCTTTGGCCCAGCATACTGAGCATCTAATAAGATCTGATTTCCATTCCAAAACAAGTTTGGGATGCATAGTTTATAGAAATATGAATGTTTTATTCCTTATGGCACATTGGAGTGTTTTAATTAGTCAACGTTTAGATCTAGATGGTTATGAACCAGGAAATAAGAAGATTACATTCTGTCACTAAAGAAGAATCATCACAGCCCTCATACCATGTGGATGCAGTATAAAAACTCGAGATTGTCCTTTGTAGAATAGCTGTATAATGTTTTTTGTGAATGGCATAAACAATATGACGTATTGGTTTAAAATTTCAGTCAACTTTTTCCAGAAAGATTTTCCAATCTGTTTCCCAAGATGTGCACTTCGGGCTGGGGGAAGTAAGATTTATGGTCTTTTTTTTTTTTTTTAACTGGGTTTTGAGAATGGAGGGTGTTGTTAACAGGGGGAGAGAAGAGAAGGGCACTTTAGGGAAAGGATGAACTCTCAAAGCCACAAGTTGGCACTTTTTATTTTCTTTTCCTGGCAGCCTACATGAGTATTAGAGAGAAAAATGTTGTCTTAAGAGTTTCCTTTCCAGTAAAATTAGTAATAAGCCCTTATTAAATCGTCAACAATAATAGGATAGGGACGGATGGGTTTTGTGTAAGTTAGACAAAATCAGGGACTATACATCAGCAAGAAAAAGCAGTCCTTGTGATTTTTGAAGCACTTCATTGTTAAGGCAACCCAAATGCCTTACATGCTTTAATTTCTTCTTTTTAAAAATATGTTTATTTATTTATTTTGAGGGAGAACATGCACATGTGCATTCATGCATGAATTGGGGTGGGAGAGAGAGAGAGAGGGAGACAGAAAATCCCAAGCAAGCTCCATGCTGTTAGCTTAGAGCCCCACATGGAGCTCGAACTCATGAGCCGTGAAATCATGACCTGAGCCAAGATAGAGTCTGATGCTTAACTGATTGAGCCATATAAGTATCCCATGTATTCTTTCTTCTTACCTTCACATAACTCTTTCAATGTGGCAAAAACCCTCTAATGAGAGAGAGAGAGAGAGAGATGTATTTAATTTTATTTATTTTTGGGGGGATTATTTTATATTATTTAATTTTATTTTTTCAAGATTTTATTTAGGAATTTATTTATTTATTTATTATTTTGTAGTTCATTGTTAAGTTGGTTTCCATATAACACCCAGTGCTCTTCCCCACAAGTGCCCCCCTCCATGACCATCACCTCCCTTCTTTCCTCTTCTCCCTTCAGCCCTTAGTTTGTTTTCAGTATTCAAGAGTCTCTCATGATTTGCCTCCCTCCCTCTCCCTAACTCTTTTGCCCCCCTTCCCCTCCCCATGGTCCTCTGTTAAGTTTCTCCTGTTAGACCTATGAGTGCAAACATATGGTATCTGTCCTTCTCCACCTGACTTATTTCACTTAGCATGACACCCTCAAGTTCCATCCTCATTGCTACAAATGGCCAGATTTCATTCCTTCTCATTGCCATGTAGTATTCCATTATATATGTAAACCACATCTTCTTGATCTATTCATCACTTGATGGACATTTAGGCTCTTTCCATGTTTTGACAATTGTTGAAAGTGCTGCTGCTATGAACAGTGGGGTACCTGTGCCCCTATGCATCAGCACTTCTGTATCCCTTGGGTAAATCCCTAGCAGTGCTATCGCTGGGTCATAGGGGAGTTCTACTAATAATTTTATTTATTTATTTTTTTATTAATAGTTTTTTGCCAAGTTGGTTTCCATATAACACCCAGTGCTCTTCCCCACAAGTGCCCTCCTTCATGACCATCACCCCCCATCCCCTTTCCTCCTTCCTCTTCAGCCCTCAGTTTGTTTTCAGTAGTCAAGAGTGAGAGATGTGTTTTAAAGATGGTGAAACGAAGAGGTCAAAAGCACAAGCAAAATAAATAGTGGAGCAAATATATCCAATATTGCTATGTCTCAATTCATTTCAACACATATTAAATGAATAAGGCATTGCCACTGCCTTCTAAGAGTCACAATTCAGCAAGAGGGTTAAGACATGGCCATTTATTGATGTATTTGTTCCATCAACAAACACTTGAACACTTACTTGTGTCAGGCCCTGATTTCAATAAGAGAGCCTCAGCAAGTATATTAGGCAGATGTGACTTCTGCCCATAGGGAACACATTTATAATCTGGTGAAGAAGGTAGAACACAGACCATGTAACAAAAAGTAGATCAGTGTTGCCAAATGGAAGTGAAGACTGTACCAGGGGTGGAAAGGGGGTGATTAATATGTGCATAAATAATAGCTTTGCAGAGCAGACCCTGGGACGCTCTTAACTGGGAGAGGTGGGTCCCACAAAGCAGTCATCATGTATAGCTGAAGAATCAAGAAATCATAAAGGAAATTGAGGGATGCTGAAATAGGCCTTAAAGAAGGGGAGGACTTTAACAGAGGAAGAGAGGGCAAGGGTACTCCGTGTGAAGGGAACAGCCAGGGATCAGAGGCAGGCTTGTTTGGGGGAGGTGTTGGTAAGTTCATTTACCCAACACATTGCTTATGAAATGTGATAGGACACTATTTATTTCCTTTTTTGTCAATGTTTTTGTTTTGTTTTGTCATTGTAACATAAACTCCATGAGGTCAGGGACATTTGGGGCTGTTGTCAGGGCCTTCAGCAATCCCTGGCACATGGTGGGTGCCTCAGGAATATTTGCTGAGTGAGTAAATGGTAGTTAGAAATAATTATATAATTGTTGCATGCTTACTAGATGCTGAGAGCTATTACTGTTTATTTAACCCTTCTAACAACCCTGTGAGTGGAGAAGAGGACACTGAGGCAGAGAGAATCTAAGCATCTTGGCCCAAAGGACCCCAGTGAGGATGTGAAGCAATAGCTTTCTGGCTGTGGGGACCATATGTATAACCTCCATGGGACCCTGTCTTTCAGTATGGCCCACTGGTTAAGGTCATTACTGACATGAAAAAGGCCCCCCGGGGTTATCTAGGAGCCTGCTAAGGATTCTGTGTTTCCCTTGCTCTCTGCCCCTCTCCCACTTGCACTCTGTCTCTCTCTTTCTCTCAAAAATAAGGAGACATTAAAAAAAATTTTTTTTAAGGTGGTCTGGGGTGATCTTGGGAGGATGATGGCAAAGTGTTTGGGGGAGGCGATGAGTCACCTAAGAGCTACAGAGGAGAATAATGTGATAAAACTTGCTCCTGCCTTCTTCTCTGTAAATAAGTGATGATCACACATATCGTGTTTTCTTAAGTTGTGTAAATTGCTCAACAAGTTTTTAGAGGGATCCTCTTTTTTTAATCTAAAATTAAGGAACTTTATTTCAAATTTTCTTTCATCCCAGTTCAAGTATTTGGCACTTTTCATAAATAGTACATAACTTGCTTAAAACAAGAATTCATTCCTTGTGGATGATTTTCATTTATTTCATGTAATCGTTATCTGCTATGTAATTACAATTCATTAGTGTCTTTCTAAAAATTTTTTATATACATGGTATCATTTATTATTTTTTATTTATTATAATTAGCTAATATACAGTGCAGTATTGGTTTCAGAAGTAGAATTCAGAGATTCATCACTTACATACAACACCCAGTGCTCATCCCACCAAGTGCCCTCCTTAATACCCATCATCCATCTAGCCCATCCCCCCACCCACCTCTTTGGAGGGTCTACTGGGCGATCTGCCAAATACTTTGCCTATATGCTCACTAATCTTTCCAGCAATTTTGAAGGTGGTCATTATTGTTTTCCTTTTCCAGGTGAGGAAAAAAGTGTCCTGAGAAACATTGAATTACATATCCAAAATCACGCAGCTGTTGTAATTGGAAACTGAATGGAGTTTCTTTGTTTTATGATACTTGGGCTAATGCCCCAAAGTTTAGGACCATAGTAGGAGCCTCACACTTCACGTTTTAAAGGAAGCTGCCATGTGCAGCCTTAACCAAGTGAGGAAATTGGTGTCACTGGTAACAGCACATTGTGGTCGTGGAGTCTCTGATATGATGTCCTATGAAGGGCCATCATTTCTATGGTATTCTTGCCCAAAGCACATAGCTTCAGTCTAATCGTGACGAGATGTCACACAAACTCAAAGTGGGAGGGAGTCTGTGAAACAACTGACCAGAGGTGGTCAGTGTTAAAGTCAGAAAAGATAAGGGAAGATTGTGGAATTTTTCACAGATGGGAGGAGGAAACACAACAATTGGCTGTGAGAGCCTAAACCAAGCAAACTGAGCAGCCCCAAAGGAAAAGTGGGTGATTTTCAAATTAGATCTGGAGTTTAGTAAATACTATGGGACCATAGTTCATTTCTTGCTTTTTAAATTAAATGTAAAAAAAGTATTAATGTTTATTTACTTTTGAGAGAGAGAGAGAGAGAGACAGAGTGTGAGCAGGGGAGGGTCAGAGAGAGAGGGAGACACAGAATCCAAAGTAGGCTCCAGGCTCTGAGCTAGCTGTCAGCACAGAGCCCGACATGGGGCTCGAACTCAGACTTTGAGATCATGTCCTGAGCCGAAGCCAGATGCTCAACTGACTGTACCACCCAGCTGCCCCTATTTCTTGGTTTTGATAATTGTGCAGTGGTTAGAGAAGATGTAAACATTACAGAGAGCGGGGTGAAGTGTCTTTCTACTATTTTTACAACTTTAAGGCCAAAGTTATTCCAAATTAAAAAGTAAAAAAATAAAAAGGGAATGGAGAAACTGTTAGTTTCATGGGATTTATTAAGTGGTAGAAGAGGCCATCAATCACCATTTTTCCTACCTGCCACTAGCCCATTTGGCTAAGGACTAGAGAAATTCATTGGGAAGCTGTTGAGGGGGGCCACAGAAGCCAAGTGAGTGACCCTACAGGAAGCACTTGAGAAGGATCGGGTTCCAGTGAGCAGGGGGGATTAACACCTAATTTCCTGTTGGGTAGAGCTTATGCAGCCGACTCTGGGCTATCCTCACGTCTCTGGAGAAGGAGGAAAAATACTGGGAGTAGATGGCAGAGCAAAAGAGCAACAAGCAGCTTCCCTACACTCTCACTGTTTCGGTAAGAAAAACGGACATGCAAGCCATCAGTAGGGCATGCGCTCTCTTGCTGCTTGTGGGGACCCAACCCGAGACAGGAGACAGGCCCTTAGCGGTAAGAGCATGAAGAGTGAAGCGTGAGGGGGCAGATTAAAGTCCAGGGAAACTAGAAGTCGTCCTGAATGGAGCATGTCTCCCATGTCAGGACCGGGAACTTCCAAGGACCCCACCAGAGAGCCAGGCCCCAGATGCCTGTCGCACAAGGGGCATCACCAGACAAGAGAGGATGCTACAGTAATACAAGAGCTTGACGCCATCCCCCTTCCTCCTCCTTTCAAGACTCAACACATCCAAGAAAAAAGGAGCCTATAGGAAGAAGGGGAAAGAAATAGAGAAAGAGAGGAAGAGTTGACCGCAGGCTGTCTTCTTGCACCGAAGCTGGGGTACCCAGAGTGACCTGGCTCTGCGGCACGTCTCTGTCATCAACTAGGAGGCTAGAGGGGGCTGCTCTGGAGGCACAGGCACAGGTATGGAGGAAGGAAGCCAACCATGAAAGATGCTTTCAAGCTACTGCTTGCATTGTATCTGCCAACGTCCGGTTGGCTAAAGCAAGCCATGCAGCTGAGCCCGAATTCAGAATGAGAAGGCACTACAGAGCGACGCAGTGAAGGTCATGGATGGGGCAGGGGAAAGAGCTGTGACCACACAGCTTACGGAGTTACCCGGAAGAGCTAGGACCGAACTCATGTTCAATATGGCTCTAAAGGCAGCGCTCTTTCTCTGGGCTCAGCCGGCTCCCTTGTGTCATTGGGTAAGTCTTAATTAATCAAAATAGAAGTTCCAAGCAGGAAGGCACAACATGTGGATAAAACCAGGTCCCCATGTCATCAAAGTCGCTCTTTGGGTTTCTTTTCCTGTTGTGGGTTTCATTTCCGGAGTGCACCAGTATCCTCGCTGCTTTGATTTTGATTTGAAAAAAGTATCCTCGCTGCTTTGAAATATGATTCTTGGGATCATATTTCTGGATGCTGGCCAATTTGCACAGTCTCAGGGTCTCTGGCCAGCCCAGGCACCGGCTACCCTGGAGCCCTGATGCACTGGGCGTCAGACTTTGCTGGACATCCTCTCCTTGGCCAGTTTCCGTCACTGAGTGGAGTACTCAAAAAAGTCAGTTAAATTAGGCTTGGTAAAGGGACTCTGTATCTTTGAGTAATGAGGTTGGGAAACAGGGAAAACATTTTCCACTAGCTCATGTCTCACTGTATGGCATTCTGATTTCATGACACTTCATAATAAATCATTGCTTATCACTCACATGGGAACGTAACATGGCTCCAGTTAAGATTCGTTAGTGATTGTCAAGAAGAAACATGAATTGCTGTATATCAGGGTTTCTTGATCATCTTCCTGGCCACCGTAGGCACTTTTTTATCGTTATATTTACGGTAACTGTTGTTTAAAGCATAAATAAGTGGAAGGAAAGAGCACCAAATATGAATAATGAAAATAAATTTATCTTATTTATGTGTTTACGCAAGCATTTGACAATTATTCTACACAGCACTTTGCATCCTGGCTTGGTAGCTGTTACAGTCAGAGATGCTCCTTACTCTTGGAGTTTCTCCCTTTCTTTTCTCCCCCCTTTATTTATTTATTTTTAATGTGAAATGCCAGCACATTCGTATTCAAGGTTGGGAGGCCCTGGCCGACTGAGGCTGCCTTACTGACCCGTGGCAGCCTCGGTGCTCACGACAGAAGTCTACTGGCAGATATGTTCGTTGTAGCTCTTCGTTCAGATCCAAGGGAGCAAGGGACAGTGATTTAAAAAAAAATAAAGAAAAAGAGCCAGCGGTTGGGCTTGGAGGCGGAGGGAGGCGGGGAGCAAATTGCAAAATAAAACCTTTAATTGAAAGACGATCCATCTGGTTTGCTGTGGGATGAATAAGGACTTTTGTGAGAAAGTCCTGGCTGTTGAGCCAGACCACCCTGGGAGGTTTGCAGTAAAAGCACGAAAGGTTATAGGGCTTGCGGACCCTTCGACATAGCCTAGATGCTTCCTCGGCTGGGATGTTCATAGAGGGGTGTTCCAGTGGGTCTGGACAGTTGAGGCAGCTGCCAGTGTTGTGGATGGACAGGAAGCCATAAGCCGGTCTCTGAAATGCTGACAGGGGCTCCCTGATTAACTTCTGCCAAACTGGTTTCCCTGGAGTGCCCTCCCAGTCATGTCAACGTCTCTCACTTGCTTCCTGGTGATTTCCAGCAGAACATTGCAATGCTGGCACCAAGGGGCTCACCCTGGCTTTTTCCTGCGTTCTCCTGCCATACACAGAAATACAGTTGGTAGGAAGGATGGCCATCCGTAGCTCTGTCACTGGTTCCCATAGAACTTTCTGGAGGAGTTGAGGTGGAAAAACCCGCTGTGGAGGGAGGACATTGCCTAGCAGCCATTTCTGGTTCTTGAGAGTATCTGGAACATTCCAGATTGTTCTGTGGAGAAAAGCACAACTAATCTCAGGTTGGAAACGGAGATGAAGGTTTTCTGGGGACCCGGAGCTTTAGTAAACCCTGGCCAGCCAGAGACTTGGGCTTGAAACTGGAAGAGGGGCTTTGTTTAAACTCAGGGTGACCTAGGAGTTTTTGCCTGGGGCTGTGCCAGCCTTAGCCCCCTGTGCTGGGCAGCCCTTGGTGCCAGGCAAACTGGGTGGTTGGCTGCCTGACTCTACAGTGAAGTTTCTCCGGTTTTCCTCACTTGTGTCCTTCCCTTGGTCTTCACACTGCTGGTGTTGCTGCTTTGATGCTTTCCCCAATGGCTATGAGAGCCAACGTGAAGGCCAAGTTTGGAGACTGCAGGCACAGGCGAAACAGTGGCAACCATCTTTTATTTTTTTTAATTAAAATTTTTTTTTATTAATAGTTTATTACCAAGTTGGTTTCCATATCACACCCAGTGCTCTTCCCCACAAGTGCCCCTCTCCCTGACCATCACCCCCTTTCCTCTTCCCCCCTCCCTCTTCAGCCCTGTTTGTTCTTAGCATTCAAAGGTCTCTCATGATTTGCCTCCCTCCCTCTCCCCCACTCTTTCCCCCGCCTTTCCCCTTCCCATGGTCCCCTGTTAGGTTTCTCCTGTTAGACCTATGAGTGCAAACATATGGTATCTGTCCTTCTCTGCCTGACTTATTTCACTTAGCATGACACCCTCAAGATCCATCCACGTTGCTACAAATGGCCAGATTTCATTCTTTCTCATTGCCATGTAGTACTCCATTGTGTATATATACCACATCTTCTTGATCTATTCATCAGTTGATGGACATTTAGGCTCTTTCCATGATTTGACTATTGTTGAAAGTGCTGCTATGAACATTGGGGTACATGTGCCCCTGTGCATCTGCACTCCTGTATCCCTTGGGTAGATCCTCAGCAGTGATACTGCTGGGTCATAGGGGAGTTCTACTGATAGTTTTTTGAGGAACCTCCACACTGTTTTCCAGAGTGGCAGTAAATAAGGAATCAAGAACAAAAATGAACTATTGGGACCTCATTAAGGTTAAAAGCTTCTGCACTGCAAAGGAAACAATCAAAAAAACAAAAAGGCAACCGACAGAATGGGAAAAGATAGTGGCAAATGACATATCAGATAAAGGGCTAGTATCCAAAAATCTACAAGGAACTCATCAAACCCCATACCCTAAAAATGAATAATCCAGTGAAGAAATGGGCAGAAGACTTGAACAGACACTTCTCCAAAGAGGACATCCAGATGGCCAACAGGCATATGAAACTATGCTCAGCATTACTCATCCGGGAAATACAACTCAAAACCACACTGAGATACCACCTCACGCTGGTCAGAGTGGCTAAAATGAACAAATCAAGAGACTATAGATGCTGGCGAGGACGTGGAGAGATGGGCACCCTCCTGCACTGTTGGTGGGAATGTAAACTGGTGCAGCCGTCTTTTAAATGTGACAGTGCCTTATGCTTCCTGCATTCACTGCATCACCTTTCCTCCACGCCCTTGTGTGCTCTCTATGAGGGTTGATGGTCAGTCACCACCACTGCTGGAGGAAGCACTAGGTCTCAGGCTCATCATGGGTCTTTTAGACTCATTAGCCCTGCTCCTCACACCTACCCTGTGAACTTTGTATCATCTGGCCCATTTTACAGATGTGGCCACTGTGGCTGGGAAGGGGTGAAGAGATCTGTCCAAGTTCTCCCAGTCAGAACCACCAGATCTGATCACAAGACCCATTCTGTGTGTCACACACATTCATATCTGTTAACTCAGAGCTGACTGAGCACTGGTGAGGCGTGAGAAACCAGAAGCTCAGAGAGGTTAGGTAATTTAATCAAGGTCACACAGCACTAATGAGAGGAAGCCTCTAGCTCTACATCCACCTCCATTTTGAAGACTTCCAAATCCGTGATACCTAAATCTCTTCAACCTCTGTGTGGAGTAGGGGTGGGGGAGAAAGTGAAGACCAGAGTTTTTAAGTTTCTCTCCTCTTTGGGATTGATGAAGATGCAGTCTGAACTGTACTATTTCATATTTGAATACTTTTAAAGTGTGTTGATTATATATTAAAATGGCACTTCCCATGTTTTCTAAATATTTAAAAGGTCCCTCTTAAACATCATGACTGAAACATTAAGGCTCACTTACCAGATTTCTAATGGCTTTAAAAAAAATTCACAGCACTCCAAGTAATTCATCACTCCGTTTGGTTGGGGGAGGCACGAGGGTGGCCACTTACGTGCAGGAAAAAATATTGGCAAGAAAACGGGGCAAACGCTTCCAGTAAAGGTGCCCATTTGGAATTAAATGGTGATGGATGTTTAGAAACCCGTCGTGATGCAAAACCGTAACGTTTGCAAATGGTTGTGTCTCAGGTCGGCGTTTGCACACTCAGTGCTCTCTGCAGCACTGACGCTGTGCTGCTCCAGAGGCGTCCGGTTCCTGCACGCAGACTGAAGTTGTATCTGAAGCGGGATGAGAAATTACTGGAAATTGGGTTTTACTTCAGAAACGGGTTAATAACTATCACACACGGAGCTCCAGTCCATGCAAAGCACAGCTTAATTTCCGCGCAAGCCTCCGCCGGCTTAAAACAAGATATCGGAACAGGGGAATGCCTCTTTGACAACACTGTTAAGGCAACTTTGCTAACGATTTTTGAACAACCTCCAACCGAGGTCTAAATGCCGACAATATCCATAAACAACTCTGTACTGCCCAATTAGGGAGACAGAGACACAGCGGCCTGTCAGGAGATTTGCATGGCTAAGAGTCTGAGATCAGAGAGCCGTGAGGGATGGCTCAGAGCGATGGGCGCACAGACGAATGGCTATCATTACGATATTACGGGGACTCACACCTTCCCAATTACTGGCAGGATTCATTAATTACCGCTGCATTTCCCTAATAGAATCCGCGCTCCGGCTTATCAGCGCGTTCCCTCTGTCTACCTAAGCCCCCACTCAGCAGTCGGTCACCTATGAAAAATTAGACAGTGCAGCGTGGAGTGGCCTATTTAAAGGAAAGAGAAAAATGAACGTGGGAAGAGGAGGGAGAGAAGAAAGTGCAGTCAGGAAGGAGTCGAAAGTAACAGACACAGCATTCTCTCTGCACGGGGTGGGTTTTTCTTTCCTGGAAACTGCCACGGAGGGAGATTAGTGGCAGGTCCAGGGAGATAGACTGTGGTGAGTTTGGACACGTAACTGTCTCCTCTACACACACACACACACACACACACACACACACACACACACACACACACACATTCATTCCCTGCCTAAAGTCTTCCCATGGCTTTGCATTATATATAAAAATAAAATCTAAATCCCTGCCCATGCCTCTAGACTGATCTTCTTTCTCTTCCTCCTTTTTACCTAAGCTCCACCTAGTCAGGCCTCCTTTCTGCTCCTCTAATAGATTAAATTTATATCTGCCTCAGGACCTTTGCACTTGCAGGACCTTCTTTTCTAGAACATGGTTTGAGTGGGCCAAATTCAGGGTGTGGCTTGGCTTATTTTTGTATAGCCCCTGCGCCAAGAAAGTGTTTATATTTTAAAGCATTAAAGGTGTCAAGAAAGAAAGAAAGAAGAAGAGGAAAAAAAGGAGGAGGGAGGGGGAGGAAGGTAAGGGAGGAAGAGAAGGAGGAGGAGAGGGGAAGATGGCGGGAAGGTTCTGCCAACACCTGGGTTAGAACACCATCTTCCCGGGTCTTTTAGGAGTTGGCTCATTGTTTCCTGGTCTCCGCCCAGAGAAGTCATCCTGAGCACTCCGTCTGGTCACCTGCCACCTGTCACCTTCTACACTCCTGTGCCTCACCTCTTTCTTCGTCCTTATCCCCAGTGAATGCTAATCTATCAATTGTCCTGTTCTCAACTCCAGCTGCGTTTTAGACTCACCCAGTGAGCCCTTAAATGTACTGATGCCCAGGTCTGCCTCCCAGAGAATGTATTCCCATTGGTCAGGATTGGGACCCAGACATTGCTCGGCATATATTTGTAAGGCTTCCCCCCGATTCTGCTAATAATAGCCGAGCTATGGCCTGTCTCTTCCCACTGGAATGTTGGCTCCGTGAGATCAAGGACACGGTCTGTCTTGCCCACCGGCACGGCCTTGGCTCTGAGAACAGAGGTGTTGCTGGCTCAGTGCTCGATGGATGAATTAAAGAATATTTATCACCTATACGTACAAAGAATTGAGGACGACAGCAATGTGACAGTGACGTAGAGTCTCCCAAGCTGAAGTTATGCATCACAAGTGGGTGACAATTCCAGGAACCCCGCACGCTTGCAGGAGACTCAGCCCCCATTAAGGATAATGGGATGGGAGCCTCCATGCTGTCAGCTTGCGACTATCAACAGCATTATCAGTTATAACTGCTCTTACAATTATGCACAGCGATCCTCCCCGCACAAAGATTCAGCAGCCACCGAACTCGCTTCCTCTTTTAAATTAAATATACTGAAAAGAGCAGAGATTTCAATCCTTCATCTGTTCACAGATGAAAAAACATTTCCAAATCGTCAGCGATCACATTTTTTTTTAATTCTAAGAACGGCCAACTGTTCCCAGTGATTTCGATTACATTTCCTACCTATTATTTCATGTAATGGCATCCCTTAAATTTTAAATTAGCTTTGAAGAATAAAAATAATTGAATTCCTGCTGTTTTGTGTACATAGAGGGTGACAGGAGCTAATGTGATAATTTAAACTGTAAATGAGTCTTCACTTTGTGTTCATTAATTACAGCTAATTACTGAATTACAAACCTCCTTGGTTAGGCACTGTTATGTATTCATGTAGCATGTTGAATCTCCAGCTGGTATAAAACTGTTTTATAGACTTACAAGCTGACACACCAAGCGACCGCTGAAACAATTCAGTTTGAAAACAAGGGGGGTGGGAACACATAACTGCAAATGCTTCTTGGAATTAAAAGAACAGACACAGTGCTTCCAACTCATATCTTTGGGGATAGAGGATCTTGCACGTATAATTAGAACAATTCATGCCACAGGAAAGAAAAAGAGCGTGAGGCTGTTCTCCACTCTGGGTGAAAATCTATACTGTAGCATGTAATTTGTGAGACTCAAGTGTTCTGCCCTTATCTCCTTGTTCCCTGGAAACTAAGCATCATAATTATTTATTAACTGATCCTGCTTTTAATAACAGAAGCATAAAGGATGCCAGAAATCCTGCCCATTCTTTTCATGACCAGAAATGGCTGGAAAGAAAAGATTCAAGCAGAGAGGTCAAGGACTAGGTCAAAGTGAATTCTTTCTTATTAGGTTAAAAACAACATCTTTTTTTTTATAGTGAGCAAGGCACTTTGGATTATTAAACATTAGTATCGTCTGCATAATTTCTGCCTCCAGATGGAAGGCTCTGTGAGGCACTGAGATTTTCCTTAAAAGGCTTAGTTGGAGGAATACTCAAATGGCCGTAGGACTGTGGTCAGCAGGACTCTTGCAAAAGAGGAAATACATAAAGCCAGTAGGTGAGTTCTTTAGTCTCATCCCTTGGTGGTTTTCCATTTCTTGGCCAATTTTGCCCATTATTTATCTTATGAGAAACAAAATGGAAGGACCTGTGAGGTACCGAAAGATGAATCATCAGGGATTTTACACCTGTCACAGGTAATGGTTGTTCCCTCTGGGTCACAGTGCTGGTTTCCTTTGGAGAACCACCTGTTCTCAGGCCGGACGCTTGTGTTGGGCTCACCCCACTGCCAAGATACGGGGCGGGGCGGGATTCTAGTCTGGCCGATCCCTGTGGTCTCTTCTTCTGGCCACAGCGATTGGTCCAGGGATGGACACATGACCCAAGTCAGTCCAGTGAAAGATCTTTGCTGGAACTCTTTTCCTTTGGAGTGGCCCATCCTTGGGCTCTCTCAGCCTGGGGTGGTTTCTGAATCACCACATGGTGGAAACACGCTTGGGCATCACACCCCTGCGGAGGAAACAGGATCTGAGGGGCAGAGAAGGCCAGATTTCCAATGACCCCTTTAAGCATGGCATCCAGCTTTGGCAAAATCTGATTGACCTCCTTGACCTTTGCAGGAGCCAGGAAATTGCTCTGTGCTTAAGCTGGTTTGAGTGGATTTTCTCTTATGTGTAATCTCTAGTCCTGGCTAGCACATGCATGATTATAAACCAAGATACAGATTGATACGTGTCACACCAGAGCATTCTGTAGGTGCCTAGGGGAGGGGACGACCTTTTCCCAGTTTGGGAAAAGAAAGGATCACAGGAGGGTTTCTAGAGGAGGCGGTCCCGCAGCCGGGCTTTGGAGTCATGGAAGGCTTTATATGGGGCGAGGCAAGGAGAGAGGGAGCAAGGGGGTGGGGCCCCAAAGGAAGCCTGGGTCTTGCAGTTTCTGGGCCAAGAGAACATGAGAAGGAAGGGAAACCCTGTTGAACGAAGCCCTGGGGCCAGACTCTTGGCACCTTTATCCAGGTTTGCTATGCACGGTGTCTGGTGGAGAACCATAGAGAGACCATTGGGTTGAGGGGGCCCCACCCAGGGCTGTCTTGAAGCTTCTGGCTTCAGTTTTGTAAATGGTGGCTTTCTGATGACTCTGGGCAGGACTGGGGTAACCAGGGTAGTTTTGCGGAGGTGAAAGAAAAGAAGGCACGTTACCACATCTCGCTCTAGAATCTTCCACGGGGGCCTGGCACACAGTCACTACTCAGAAACTGATGCCCAAACAGACTTGCACTCAAAACAACCCCTTATCTGAAATAACCCCTTATCTGAGTCTTTAAAGAGCCGGTATGGTTTCTAAACCCAATGGGAAATCCCTTGAGAAAGGGGGAGATTCCTGACTCAGAAAGTTTCCTGTCCTTTTTTTTTTTTTGGTTTGGGGATATCATATATCCTGGCCTTTTTTTGGTTTTGTTTCCTTTCTTTCATATTTATGGGCATTTAGAAATACTGTGTGAAAAGGAAGCACACACTCTCCTTTTTCGCTTGGAGGAGTTTTGGGGTTGGGTTGAGGCAGACCCAGTCTGCACAAAGACTCAGAAGCAGGGGTGGCCCTGGCGTTCCCTCAAGCAGCTGGGGCTCCAGCTCTGCCCGCTCTCAGCTCGGCCGAAGCACTGTGAACGACTGACGCCCTTGGTGCCAGCCAGATGGCCGCAGGATTGTCACTGGACCCCGAGAAACCTCAGAAATCCCCAGAAACTCCAACCACATACATCTCCACGGAGCCTACCGGTTTCTGCTGGCTGTGGGGCTGTCCAGCCTTCCTCGGTTCCGTTGGCATCTGTGTGTTTGTTGTATCCAGGAGCCGGCGCTGACCTTAATAACCACCACACATGGAAACTGGGTCAAATCTCTCTTAAGGGGCAGCTCAAGTGTCTTGCTTGACTGCATCCGGCCTTCATGAGACACGGCCTCCTCGTTACTCTTCCGAGCCCGATTTCCAGGACCACATAGCTTAGCGCTTGCTGTTACGGCATCTGGCAGTGCTGGTAACCTACTTCTCATGGGGTCAGTCTTGATATGGTGACGCTTGTGGTGTTGTTAGCACCTTGAGGGTGGCGGCAGTGGCTTGGGGGTTCCTCTGGCTTGGGTTCAAGCCCACATCTGCCACTTCCGATCTCAGTGAGTGTAAATGAACCACTTCGCCTGCGTAATTTCCTCTTCTGTAAGATGTGAGTGATGATAACACTATGGGGTCTTTGTGACAATTTCATGCGATGGTGTATCTGAAATACCTAGTGCTCATGGCCAGTGCTCCAAAGGTGGTGTTTGTTGAGGTGGTGACAATGGTGATGATGACCACAGCATCTAATGACGTTATATAATCCCTTGCACCCAGGACATTTTGGCCAATAATAAGTACACAGTCCACATTTGGTGATTGATGAATGCTCATTTGGAATGGAAAATGGGTCTCTAACTCCCTGCTGGCTGTTGGGAAAGGAGGGCCTGGCAGAGGAAGGGAGAAGAGGGGTGACAGTGCATCCTTGCCACCAGGATAGTCCTTGGGACAGATAACTATGTAGCCTACTCAATATCCATCCGCGCTTCTTCCCTGATGATAAAATCCTGGCTTTGTTTTCCATGGCAGTTTGCCTAACCAAATACTCGTGTCACAGGGTCTTACAGCAAGGGATGACAACATTACACAGTCTGACCGTGGAAGTCTAGTGGAATTCTGCTGGGTTTCTGGGAAAGGGTTGCCTTCTGAGGAGAGGGGAAGAGTGGCCAGCGGAGTTCTCTCACTCTTCCTACCTTGAAGGTGGCCGCCATGTCTAGTCGAAGCAGCCATCTTGCTACCCAGAAGGAACAATCAGGAGACTCACAGGGACACCTTCCAATATCACTAACCCTCGGACCCAACCCCACAGCTATCTCCTTCTATACTCCTATAAGTATAACTTACACTTATAACCTTCCTGCTTTAAAATTTTTTTCTTTTTATGCTTTTTATTTATTTTTGAGAGACAGAGAGAGACGGTGCGAGCAAGGGAGGGTCAGAGAGAGAGGGAGATACAGAATCTGAAGCAGGCTCCAGGCTCTGAGCTAGGTGTCAGCTCAGAGCCCAATTCAGGGCTCGAACTCATGAACCATGAGATCATGACCTGAGCCGAAGCTGGATGCTTAACTGGCTGAGCCACCCAGGTGCCCCCTTCCTGCTTTTCTTTGACGGGAAGGGGAGCCCTGGAAGCCCAACTGAGGAAACGGATTCTCTCGTTTGGAGTAAATAATATGCAGAAATGTCAGCTATCGACTTCCTCTCTTAATGCAACAAGAACACACAGGACCGCGGGCATCACAGCTAATAATAAGAGCTGACATGAGTCAAGTATTTATTCCGGGTCAGATGGAGCATACTACTTGGCACGTAGTTGGCTTTGGGAGAAAGTTTTAACTGTGGCACGAAAGCATAAATGATAAACCACATGCTCTACCCACACGGCACCACCAAATGGTGTCTCATCTTCCTCCTTCCACCTGAGACTCATCTCACATACTTCCTCCTCTTTTTCCAAGTGGGAATTATAATAACTCCTACCTCACAAGGTTGTTGTAAATATCAAATGAGCTACTAAATGTGAATTGCTTAAAATACTACTTGCCACATAGCAGGTGCTTGGTATATATCAGGGGCTGTTACTGTTGCCACGTGCCAGGCACTGTGTGACGTGCTTTCCCTGCCTTACCTTGGGGTGAAATCAACACAAGGACAAACAGCTGAGTGGTTTTTGCCGCATCTATCCAATGTTCTGGATGTCAGTTATCTCCGTCTGTCAAATGTGGATTTAAGAATAAACCAGTGTTCCCTTCTTTCTGTCATGGACAACCTTCTTGGTTTCTGCATTCTATTTGTCTCAACCTGTATTCTCTCAATCACAGGCACCTGGATTGTCTCTACTATTTGTGCTAACCTAATAGGTTTCTTTAGTGGGAATCACCTTATTCCCCCTTATCCTAAGTTATCATATCCATTCGATGATAGCTATATATCAGTGCTTCTCAATTGGGGGTGTTTTTGACCTCCAGAGACCATTTGGAAATGTCTGGAGATACTTTAGTTGTCCCCCGGGCATAGTGATGGTACTGACATCCAGTAGGTAGAAGCCAGAGATACTGTTAAGTATCTTGGGATACACAGGACAGCCTCCACAACAAAGAACAATCCAGCCGACAAAATGGCATTAAAGTTAAGAAACCCTCAAGTACACACATACATGCACGTGCACACACACATGGGTGAATATGCTTTAAAACACACATATAACCATCCCCCCTTCCCCAAAAGAGAGAGATTATCCAAGTATCATTTAAATCACTCCGTGTAAGTTCAAGAGCAAGTCGAACATCACCAAATGCTGGCAATCTTTCTGAAAAGTCCCTTCCTCCTCTAAAACTCAGTGAAGTCAAATTGGAGATAGCAGGTTCTTTAAGACTCAAGGCTAAGAAAGAAATTTCTTCAGAAAGAGCACATCATCTTTGGGAAGAACATAATTCTCATTTCGAAGCAGGGATGAATGTAACTGTGTTTACCTGTAGAAATAGTCTGACTTTCCAGAGACTATAAACCAAAGGACCTTGAGATACAGCCATCTACTCTGTGAGCGCAACAGTCTGGTCACCCAGAGCACATGCTAGTCAAGGGGTCTTCACATTTCCTGGCAGAGCAGTGCTTCTCCACGTTTTTCCTTCCCTGGCCTATGAAGCATGCTATTCGTGTGCACCGTGTTCCCACGAACAGAGCCAGTTAAATTACAATTTCACTTCTGTCTCTAACATTCAGAAAATTCTAGGGTGATGCCAGTGAGCTCTTTGACCATCCTCAGGCTTCAATAATGATTGGGAATAAATTATTTTCCATTGATTGCAATTGATCCAGTGTCCCAAGACCACATCTGGAAACTGCTCGTTCAAGGTATTCTTTGACCAGAAGTTTCCTGACATGAGCCATTTAGCCACCAAGGGGAGGGGTTGAGTCAGAGAAGTGACTTGGAGTTGGTGCCATGTTTTCTACACTGAGCTGTCTTAATGATAGCACATGGTGCCTTGCTAGAGAAGGAGCTGTCCTCTCCGTCAGCCAATGAGAAGATAGAGTTTGGGGGGAGGCTCCCAAAGCAAGTTCCATTTCTTCAGTTCCTAATTTGCTGACTTCCCACGTGACTGAGAAGCCTAAGCAACACGATTCCTCTGTATAATGCCCTCAGAGCGTTCCCATTCCTGGAACTGGTGCTTAGGGAATGATCTAGATCAAGTCGCCTAAAGACAGAAACGTTAGTTGGCACAGCTTATAGAAAGCCTTTCTCAGCAGAGTTCATACCCTTTTGATAATCTGGATAATTAAAGGACTTCTATGGATAGGCCATATTATCTCACACCCACACACCTTCTTTTGTGCCCTGTCACTCACAACCGTCCTTTCCATGTTGAGGTCCTTTGGAATCCCTTGGAGTCACGATGTAACTGGGATTCGACATGTTGGGGAGATTATGTCAAAGGCGTTCTTAGGAGGTGTTAATTGTGCTTTTGAGTGCAGATGCTCAAAACAAACAGGTCTCATTCTGACTTAGCCATTTGGAGTCTCTGTCTTGGAATGGGAAATCTGTATCATCACGAGCCCCTTAGCTTCACCTCCAACCATCACTGGCTTGGTGCCTTCTCTAAACCTGCAGAGAGGAAAGCTGGATGGAATTCCTTCTCTGGATACACCTGCTGTAGCAGGAGCTAAAGGTGAATGTGTACATTTTCTTGTACAGATTCTGGTGTTTAAGGACAGGGGGGTGGGGCCTGGGGGTGGGGATCCGGCACGCCGTGCAGAAGGGTAGAGGAGACTGAAATCACACCTCACGTCTCTCCACAAAGGTTTGATTCTCTTTATGAGTATGATCCGCCAATCCGTAATCAAGGGTTAATTTCACAGCTCACTGCTTCATCTAGCATAATATCCATTCAGACTAATTAAATCTGTCTAATAATGTGAGTGTCTTTGTCTTTGTTCTTCCCCTTCTTTGTTTTACACCCTTCACATCTCATCTCCAGAACCACACGCCATCACACTCTACTTGACAAGCAGAATCCATCCCTAAAATTAAAACATTCCTGACCTATCTGCAATGACAAGGGAGGCGAGCTTCACGGCGCTCCGGCCCATGAAGGGAGCTGACACATTTGTTTTTAATTTCAAAAGAGTAGAGAGTGAAGATCTGACCCCGTCAATCAAGCCTCGTGACAAGTTTAATCATTGGTGCCCCACAAAAATCACGGCTAAATAGGAATGCAAATACTGTATCACAGGGCTCTTATAAATGCTAATCAAGGAGAAGTAATCAACTGACAATTTCACTGATCTCTTTTCTGAAGAAGTCACTCAATGCTCTGTCTCTGGGCCACAAAGAGAAGAGAACAGGACAAAAGGGATGGATGAGGTCCCTCCAACCTTCTTTTTATTTTTCCTTCCAGGACATTTCTTCTTAAAGAGAGAATTCATTCTTTTGATCCATTGTTGAACTTTAAAGCAAGGAACTTGCACAGTTATATGTCAAGTGTACTTTATTATCGGTACCCAGGCTGGGGAGAGAACGCACCGAAACTTCCGCTAAAATAAAAATCATCATTTGTCTTTGTCATTAATCTGTTCTCAAATTCTCTTATATCTTAAAAGTGACTGACCTTCGCTGTGAGAGGGGAAGAAAAAAAAAGTTTTACAAGGAGTCGAAAATCTGAAAATTATGATCACGGGAACTCAAAAAGAAGAAGAAGAAGAAGAAAAAGAAGAAGAAGAAGAAAAATCCCTTTTAAAAACTTAATCCAGGGTTGATGAAGAATTTATAATCACCAAGAGGTTCTGAGCCAGGTGTCTCTCCCCTCAGAAATTGGAGAGAGATTTTTCATGGACCCTTTTACCCAGGACCTGAGAGCAAGTTTAGAACCAGAAGTTTGCTTTTTTCCCCCTTGTCTCTATTCTATTTTTTTTTTTTAACAGCAAGGTCCTAAGAAATCCAATTATTGGTGACTTTGTACTGTAAACACCGATTTCGAGGAATCGTGGCAGGCAAAGAAAAGAGCCAGCACTATCATTCCAAGTGTGTCCTACAGCGTTTATATTGTCCTATAAAAACAGAACATTTCAGAAGGTCGGGTATTGGCAAGTTTCATTCCTACAGTGCTAATCACCCCAAGTTCCAAATGTCCTGGGGGTGTCTCTCCCTCATCTCCAGGACAGAAATGTGAGAATTTATGGCTTTTCTGGGGACCTTCTGTCATGTTTCATATATGAGATGGACAGGCCAAGTCCAGTCCACTGCCTGTTCTTGTATGGCCCAGGAGCAAAGAATAGTTTTTGCATTTTCAGAAGGTTACCAAAAAAAAAAAAAAAAAGATTTCTCCAGATAAACATTACATAAAATTCAAATTTCAGTGTCCACATGAAGTTTTAAAAAATAAGTTTATTTATTTATTTTGGGAAAGACAGACAGTGTGAGTGGACAAGGGGCAGAGAGAGGGAATCCCAAGCGGGCTCTGTGATGCGGGGCTTGAACTCATGAAATGGCGAGATTGTGACCTGAGCCGAAACCAAGAGTCAGACGCTTCACTGGCTGAGCCACCCAGGCGCCCTCACAAATGAACTTGTACTGGAACCTGGCCACGCCTATTCACGTGACAGCTTTCCCGTGGCTGTGTTCACGCTGCACTGACATTGTATGACCTGCAACATCCAATATATTTACCGTCTGGTCTTTTACAGAAGAAGTTGGCCCACCTCTGTTTATATCATCGTGAGAAATTTGCTAGGTCTTGGCCGTACCTCAACTTCCCCAGCCGCGGAAATCCTTTTTGTCCAACTGCTTGATCGAGGTATAACTGACAAAGAAAACTATAGACATTTCAAGTGTACGATGTGATGAATTGATATACATCTACCTGGCAAAACGGTCGCTGCCACAAATCAGTTAATTAAACACATCCGTCATGTCCCATCATTATCTTTTTTGTGGGCATGAGAACCTGGAGCTTGATTCTTTTAGCAAATTTTAAGTATATGATCTTGTTAACTGTGGTCTACGTGCTGGACGTTAGATCTGCAGATCTGACTCATAACTGAAGGCTTGTACTCTCTGACCAGGAGCTCCCCATTTTCCCCAACATTCAGCCCCTGGGAGCCACTCTCCTACTCTATTTCTGTGAGTTTGACTTTTTAAAAAGGTTTCCACACATCAATGAGATCACTCAGTATTTATCCTTCTCTGGCTGATTTTGCTTAGCACAGTGCCACCCAGGTTCACCCATGTTGCCACAAATGACAGGAATTCCTCCGTCCTCCTGGGTGAATGATATTCTGCTGTAATGGACATTTTAAATAGACACACACCAGTGAAGATGCCTCATGGTCTTCAGATGGAAAATTTTGGTTCATTGGGGGAAGGGCGGGCTTCCTTCTGGTGAAATGAGTACTTCCGCCCGTGTGTCGTCAACCTTGGACCTTCTCTGGCTCTCGCCCATCCCGTTCCATGGCCCCGGTGTCTGGGGACAGGTGGTTTCTCCCCTCGACGGGTCAATCACGGAGACTCAGATGCTTCTGGCTGCTCCTCTCTCCGGTAACACAGCTTCAAATTAAGATCGAATTCATTTTGCAATAATAACGGTACTCCAGAAATAGAACACTGACAATAACAGAAAAAGGGAACACTATTCTCCATATTTCTATTCTGGTGCAGAGTCCCTGAGACCCAGTGTGGCAGAAGTGATAACACATACGCTGGGGAATAAAGACCTTGGTCAGTCTGTTGTCACAACAAAACCATGGCAAGAAATCACAAGAGATAATACCTCCTCCTGCCAGGCATGCCCAGGTAGTCAATATATTTACGCATGTGTGCATTGGCTTTTTTTTTTACATATTTAAATAATAGTTATTCACAATGTTCTCTTCATACTTTCCAGAGTGGTTTCTCATTTCATAGCTAAACTTATTTTCCTTGGGTTAGAGCAGTGGTTCTCTATGGGGGTGACTTGCTCTTTCCCATGGGAAGGAGGAGAGGGAGGCCTGGGGTATGCGGAGGGCACAGGGGATGTTTGGCAAAGTCCAGAGACATTTCTGGTTGTCACAACCTTCAGAGGGTACAGAACTCCTGGCATGTCATGGACAGAAGCCAGGAACACTGCTAACCACCGTATATTATACCCTACAGGACAGTTTTTGCAATGGAATTATTTGGCCCCAAATAGCAATACTTCTGAAGTTTAGAAACCCCTGGTCAAGAGGCAAGATAGTGCGGGGCATCTGGGTGGCTCAGTCGTTGAGTGCCCAGCTTTGGTTCAGACCATGATCTCACGGTTCATATGTAGGTTTGAGCCCTGTGTGGGGCTCTGTGCCGACAGCTTGGGGCCTGGAACCTGCTTCGGATTCTGTGTCTCTCTTTCTCTCTGCTTCTCCCTTGCTCATGCTCTGTCTCTCAAAAATAAAATAAACGTTAAAAATAAAAAAAAATAATAAAACAAAGTTTCTCAACCTTGGTACCATTGGCATTTGGTCTGGATGGGTGTTTGTAGTGGGTTTGGGGGGGTGCTGTCCCATGTATTGGTGCCTAGTAGCATCCCTGGCCTCTACTCACGAGATGCCAACAGTACCACCCCCTGCTGGTGCCAACCACAAATGTCTCCAGATGACGCAAATGCCCTTGGCTGGGCCGAGTAGCCATGGGTGAGAATCACGGGTTTCAACTACGACTTGGTTACTCGGTGGCTTGGTCATTTTGGACGAGTTACGGACTATTTTGAAGCGTCTGCTTTGTAACCCGTCCAAGAGCGAGTGAACCAGTGCACTTTCTAATACCTCCGCGGGGAACGGGGTGACGTACGCATGTTCTCAGGGCATCGCCAGAGCATGCTGATACTGGAAGGTTTTCTTACACCAAGTGCATTTGCTTAAAGTAAAGAAAAGGCTGAAAGAAGGAAGAATGCAGATGTTTTTGTTTTGTTTTAAACCTCCCTAACCTCCCATCTGGAGGCCTCCCGGGCAGCCTGCCCCGGCCCCTACTCCCACTTCAAGAAGGATAATTTATTGATGCCCTACTCTGGGCTGGGAGGCTGCTCTCGCCCCGAGTACAGAGGAGGCTATCCTACCTTCACCGGTAAGGAAGTTGGGATGCAGAAAAAGTATATAATTCACGCAAAGTGCCTAGTTAGAAAGGGCTGAGGCGGTGGGCAAAGCACACCGAAGTCCAAGACATACTTTTCACAAGGAGACAACACAAGTGTTAGGTTTGTAGTCTGGCCGCATACTTTTACCGGTGACCTTGGCCAGTCGCTGAGCCTTTTTAAGTCTCTGTTTTCTCATCTGTGAAATAGAGCTACAAATGCACTGAAGGGGTAAATAAGCAACGCCCTCACTAGGAGCTGGCCCGGAGCACGAACTCTGATCGTCAGTACTAAGATCAGGTATCATTCTTTGTATCTATGCCTTTAACCCTGTGTCCCAAGTCCCGACTGTAAACTGAAGGTGGCAGTTTTGGGAGTAAACGTGAGTATTCAGGAGTGACTCAAATAAGTACATTTCGCAAGTGAAACAATACAGCTTTGTTTCCCCCACCCCTGCCCGCCCAGCATTGCTTCGTATCTGGTGGACTCTTCTAGACCATCACGAGGAAAGCCCAGCCTTTGAAAATTCATCCTATACAGGTGGGTAAAGAGGGGGCCTAGTTGGCGAGTGTGTGTATCACAGCGGAAGTCAGTCCGTGCTAACTCAGAGGCTCCCTGAGGCTGCGTGTTGTGTGCGTGTGTGTGTGAGTGTGTGTTTGAAACCAAATCTGCAGGGGGTGATTTTGAAGAGGATTCAGTGCCCTTATTCTTGAGAAGGTACAACTTGCTGAGCATTTTTCCTTTTGTCTTATCCCTAAGTACCACCTGTTTCCTGTAAGCCATGTGGCTCTGGGAAGAATCATCTTCATGCTCTCCTAATATGGGGTCGAAACATCACAATGGACCAGAGCAAGGATTTGGAATAGACCCGTTCCACTCATTTCCCCAAGCTGTCCACTGGCAGGTTTGGGTCCCTGTGTTCCAAGGTGAGTGACAGCACCCACACGCTTTCATCATCCGTGGTCCGTGTTCGTTTGCGCTGCGGACGTGACTTTTCCAGTGGAGATGGGGGTCTGGTCCCTGCTCTGTCTCCACGTAGACCTAACTGATATTTAGAAACGGGGCATGTGGTGGGTTTTTGTGTGATGATCCCATGTGGTGCAGAGAATTGACTGTGCACCGTCGTGGAGAAAGGGCCCTTCGCTGAAACCACAGTTTCCCAAACTGGTTTCCATGGAAACGTGGCTCTGTGGCATGCCAGCAGGTGTTACTCAAAGAGATGGCTACATAGTCAAGTGTGTCGGGGTGAACCCGCATCGAACAAGTCCCCTTTGCAGGACTTTGCCTGGCCTTTCCTTTTTTTATGCCAGTGGGTAAGACAACCTCCAAAATGGGATCGCAGCACGTGGTGTTTGCAAAACTTATTGGACTCCGTGAACAGTTTTCCAGCGAGCACCTGGCAGGATTGCCATGCCAAGGAGTGCAATCTGCACACCTTCTCTCTAACGGCCGACCTGCCTGGGGCCCACTGAGGCCAATGCTATTTTCCTTGGCTTGGAATGTTCGTTGCCAGCTGTCTGGACAGCTCGCGCTCTCTTGCCCACCCTTTCGGCAAGGACTTCTCTGACTCCAGCATCTTCCCGGGCGCAGCCTCCTTCTCTTCCCTTCCAGCCAGCACAGACGCATGATCGTTTCTGCGTGGCTCTAAACATGCTCTATGTTCTATATCCGGACTCTTCCTCTGCAGAGTGTGAGCTCCACCAGGGCAAGGTTTGTGTCCGTCTTCTACACTCTTTCACACGGCAGTGCCCTGCACAGGTGGGCACTTAATAAGTAAATGCAGGTTGAATAAATGGATGAGTAAATTTACGAATCCCTGCTTCACACGTGTGCAGAGGCCCGGAGCGGGGAGAAGTGAGCAGATGATCACTGCATGATCACGACAGTCCTCAGGCTCAGCAGCGCGTGTGAGGAAACCAGCCGCCCGGTGTCACTTGGGCCCTTGGACGGCGTGCTTATGGCACGTGACAAACGTGCTCACTTCACAGGATAGATGCCCCGGCCCAGTGTGGAGGCGGCCGCTCGCTCACACCACCTCCAGCTGTTGGGAGTCAGGGCAGATCGGCGGCGTCCACACATTCATTCTTGTCCTCCTCGTGGCTAGCACCAAACCCGGTGACGGCTAGTTTTTACTGATCGCCCACAGGAAAGGGGGGCCTGTGATTAAGTCCCCAGGAATTGGGGATCGAATGAATCTGGACTGCCTTTGCTCCTTACAGAGTGGACAAACGTGGGTGTGCTCGTCACCATCCCTCAGCCTCTTTTTCCTCACCTGTGAAATGGGGACAGCGACAAAGGACCCTCCAGCTAGGCCTGCTGTGAGGACTAGAGTCATGGAAAGAACTTCGCACGGTGCCGAGTGCACAGCGGAAACACCGCGCACGGTGGGGATTTCGACTGTGACTACGAACACGTACCTGGTCGCCCCTCCTCACAGCAACCCTGCGAAGTAGCCCTCCCACTTCACAGAGGAAGCAGGGAAGGTCCAGAGTTTAAGTGGCTTCCTGGGCGTGTGGTGGTTAGTAAGGGCAGCCGGGATTCATGCTCGTGCCTCCGGGACCCCAGAGCCCCCCAGGTGGGTCTCACCCTCTCACGTACCGTGTGTCTAGAGATCAGGCTGCAAGTAGAACAAAACATCCTGGTCCATAAAGCTGACGAAATCCCTGAGACAATGGATTATTTTTCCTGTTTGGCTCCAAAATTAGCTACAACTTTTTTTTTTAAGTTTATTTATTTCGGGGCGCCTGGGTGGCTCAGTTGGTTAAGCCTCCGACTTCGGCTCAGGTCAGATCTCACGTTCGTGGGTTCTAGCCCCGCGTCAAGCTCTGTGCTGACAGCTAGCTCAGAGCCTGGAGCCTGCTTCCGGTTCTGTGTCTCCTTCTCTCTCTGCCCCTCCCTGCTCATGCTCTGTCTCTCTCTGTCTCAAAAATAAATAAAACATTAAAAAAAAAGTTTATTTATTTATTTTGAGAGAGAGTGCCCACACATTGGGGGAGGGGCAGAGAGAGAAGGAGAGGGAGAATCCCTAGCTGGCTCCACGCTGTCAGCACAGAGCCCGAAGCGGGACTTGAACTCATGAACTGTGGGATCATACCCTGAACCTACATCGAGAGTCAGACTCTTAACCAACGGAGCCACCCAGGCTCCCCAAAGTTAGCTACAACTTTTTGACAAGTCTGGCTTTTCCTCGTGTTTTTTTCTCACCTGTGGGATTCACTTTGTGGTACAAGATGGCCCATCCGTAGGGAGAAAGAAGGGAGCTGAATGAGGGGGCTGGGGAGAAGAAAGGACAACCTCAGGCATTCTTATTCAAGCCTGGAGGAGGCAGTCAGGGACCTCACCCTCTTGAAATTCCTTTTAGCCGTCTAACCTCGCTCCCTCCCTCCCCTGTACCTATTGGTGCCTCTGGGGACTGGGCTGGGTGGGGAGGGCTGGGCTGGGGAGGAGAAGACTTCAGGTTCAAGTTAATCTTCTTGAGAACCCAGAGCTCCTTACCCTTGACAGTGACGGTAGCCATTTAGGAAATCCACGTGGGATCCTCAGGCAGCGCCGAGCTAATCGAGAAAGCTGTTTCGTGAAGCTGCTCAGAGATTCCCAGACCTCTGAAGCTCTTCCGTCAAATCAGAAGAAAGAGAGCAGAGGGGAGTGTCAGGAGAGAGCCCCCCCCCCCCCATTTCAGAACACAGACCGGAACAGGAGACACGCCCACGCCAGGCATCTCCACCCACGTCTCTCGTGCTGCTGCTGCTGCTCAGAGTTGTTCAGGCCTCTGTTTAAACACCTTCTCCCCAGCAGGCATTGCCTTACCATCTTAGCCAGAGGCCACTCCGTCATGCCCTCCGCCCCAGCTTTGCTGAGTATAATTGACATATAACTCCCTTCTAAGGCATCAAACACTCATCAGTAACTGATATTATCTTGTTCATTCACTTGCTGATTTGTGCCTGTCACTAAAACGTGGCGGCAGATCAGAAACGTGGTCGGTCTTGCTCCCTGTTGTGTTCCCGGCGCCGGAAGCAGGGCTGGGCGGAGGAGGTGGGGACCCGGGAGCATCTGCAGGGCGAGGGACTACGTCATATGTGTCCCAGCTTTCTCTGTAGTGAGCCTGTCCCAGAAGGAGGGTCACTATGGAGAACCCATGCCCCCGTTATGTTTCTTGTTTTGCAGTAACGACAGAGTAGGAATGAAGGGGCGGCTGCAGCATCAGGGGCTTTGGTTAGACATCAGAAATTTCCTGCCGGGCTGAGTTGGGGCATTCGAATGCATTGCACAGGGAAGCTGATAAAGCTGCTAATTTATGTTTTAAATGTGGGGAATATCCTAAGGGGCTTTGATAATGTGTAATGTCCCCAGGTCTCAGTTCTTGTGTGCAATTTCTCTCCCTAGGGACATGCCTCCTGGGGGACACTTGTGATGGCCCTGCAGAGCAGGAGAGGAAGTGCTGCTGCCCTCTAGTGGATGGAGGCCGGGGCTGTGGCTCAGGGCCCTGGCGTGCAGGGCAGTCCCGTCCAACCCAGCTGGTCCCATCTGCTGTTTCAAGGCTCCCCTGAACCCAGCTCTGCCCAGGGATTCCCCAAAGGACCGGCTGACCTGAGAGAATCAGTGTGACTGAGACCAAAAAAATTCACATTTGGGGATGCGGATCAAAGGGGTGCGAGAGCAAAAATGAATCAATAGATGAAATCTCTACCTGACAAAAGCAAGCAAGTCCTACTATTACGACTATCCACAGTTACACATTGATTGTGGGACCCAAAGAGTTTTATGGATCACCTCCTATGTCCTCTGTGTGATGCTAGATCAGGGGCCCGTAAACTCGTTCTTAAAGCACCAGGTAGTAAATGTTTTAGAATTCCTCAGGCCTGGGGCGCCTGGGTGGCTCAGTCGGTTAAGTGTCCTGACTCGGCTCAGGTCATGATCTCGTGGTTCATGGGTTTGAGCCCTGTGTCAGGCTCTGTCCTGACAGCTTGGAGCTTGAAGCCTGTCTTCACAATCTGTGTCTCCCTCTCTCTCTGCCCCTCCCCCACTCATGCTCTGTTTCTCTCTGTCTCAATCATAAATAAAAACATTTAAAAAAATTATAAATAAATAAATAAGTAGAATTCCTCAGGCCCTGGATTTCTGTGTCAAGTACTAAACCATTGCCGGGAGAAGGGAGCGCGGTATCGGGCCGGTGTGGCTGTGCCCCAGGAGCTTTCCAGGTGGGCGGGATTTGTGCCCCAGGAGCTTTCCAGGTGGGCGGGATTTGGCCTCAGATTAGAATGCCAAGTCCTGTTCTAGATGTTGAAGCCACAGAGATTAGAAAAAAAACAAAAAAAAAAAGATGCAGCTCCCGAGAGCTCACCCTCCAGAGGAAATCTACAAGTGGGTGAAACGTGACTGCTGCACGAAGGGAGGCCAGAGCGCAGATGATCTGGACATTGCTCCGTCCAGGGCCTCTGGCATTGTCGATGAAGCGTCCCAGGTGCCGCTGGGGTCACTGGAGCCCCCGTCTCCACGCCCTCCTCTCCCTCGGGTGCCCGTTTTGTGGTAACTACAAGCGACAGCAAGGTACTCAGACAGCCCGTACCCGCTCCCGTCTCTATGCACCTGCCATTCACGTGGGCAACCAGGGCGGCCCCTGCACTGCAAATCTGCGTAGCCCCCTATTTATACCTTTGCTGACTCACTTGGACTCACGGTAGCTGCCGGCTTCATGATATGGGCACGCACCCACACACACACATACACACACGCACGCACATGCACATACACTCAGCTTTTCTTTCAAGATGTCAGTTTAACCAAAAAGGTGCAAATAATTGTCAGTTAAATATTGTCTTTCTTCTCCTAACCCAGGCGTTCCTTGATGTCTCCCAACATGGTGGTGCCTAACTTTGTGTGTTTGTGTGTGTGCACGTCCACACACATACACAGCGCACACACACAGAGTGTGCACACATACCCACGTATATAATGCGTGTATATCATGCTGCTTTACTATAGTGCCCTTTTCTGTTTATTGTTTATATTATGGGGTTAAGATGTTACAGGGGCTTTGGGGGATCGTATAGGTGAGTAGAGAGGATTGTAGTATTAGGATAATAAAAGCACGTTATTCAGGAGGTCTGTGTGGGTAGGGGTGAGTGGGGCATGGGGGGGAGCAAGGGGAGGAGGAGAACACGGATGTAGATAGCAGCTTACAACAACTTAGTTGGGTATAATTTATATATTATTTTTGAGCCACGGGTGAGGGTGGGACGAAGTACGGGATGAAGTGCCTGCTTCTCCAGAATCTACGATGTTGATCATTTCATCATTGCATATTTTAATTTTCTCTCCCACAGGCATTCCCCAAGCTGTGCACTGGGCTGAAAAGATGAATCTTAGACAATAGCCAACCTGGCATTTCGCTGATTTTTAATGTGTTTATTGTGTAAGTTATCAACAGAAGCCTTAAGGGCTTTTGGTAATGGGGTATGTTAAAGACAAAGGAAAAAGAGAGACAGGAAAGATATTTTCTTCTGTAGGTGTTGTCTTCTTAATTTGCATAAATGACAATAGTGAACGTCTTGATTCGCTGCCACCTTTGTAAAGCTTGTAGTTGGAAATCAGCCACCATATATAACAATAACCTCTATTTATATATGACAGGCCTGTCCTTAGCACTTTACAAACATGATCTCAATCAGTCCCTCTAAAAACCCTTAAGGAGCTGCTCTTGTTCATGGGAAAAAAATCTGAGGCACAGAGAGGTGACATTTCTTGTCTCGGGTCACCCAGCTGGGAAATGGCAGAATCAGGGCTAACCACAGATCTGTCCCTCGCAGGAGCCCGGGTTATGTCACTGGGAGCAACAGCCTTTTATCAGCAAGATAGAGCCAAAAGACCCACTTAAAGTACAAGTTCATGGGCCCTGGTTTTGTCTACTCCTATTAGCCACTGAGCCTCATCTGCATTTTTCTTTTAAACAATATTTTTCCTGGAAAAAAAATAGCACAAGAACTTGGTAAAAACATTCAAACACCATGAAGATAAACCTCCAGCCCCAGTGTTCATTTCTGATCTTTCCAGAACTATTTCTACATAAATAGACAAAAGTGCATATCTACACACACACATAATTATTTCTTAGAAACAACTTAGTTGGGTATAATTTATATATTATTTTTAATACAACAGTCAATTCAATAGACCTAGATATCCCCATTAAATAAATCTTGTGATCATTCTACATGGACACACAGAGATTTCCTTCATTCTTTGTAAAGCCTGTATTGAATCTCCTGGTATAAAAAACTAAAAATGCTTATGCAATTCCAGTAAGTGGAAAATACCCGATGACTAAGTAGTACTTGGTCCATATTGATTAATTTAATTTCCTATGTGCCATATGAAATTGGTACTTTAATAGACCCATTTCTCAGATGAGGGAGCTGAGGCTTAGAGAAAGGAAACGACTTGCCCAAGATTGCACAACTTGCAAACGGTCAAGCTAAGATTCGAACCTACTAGAGGGCACCAAGGTCTCTGGCTTTACCTGTGGCCCATGAGTACAAGCAAGACTCCTGTGTACGTATCTTCACATACACACTCAGACCCATGTAAAAGGTACATTTCCAGGCACGAACGTGCACGTCCAAAGGAATGAATTCTCACATTTGTAGTTGGTGAAATTGGCAAATTTTTCTGTAAAGAGGTAAAACCATTTGCTCTGCTATCAACAGCACGTGGTCCCTTCTCTGAAGGTGTCACTTCCTTTATTACTGTGTGGGTCAAGTGGGGTGGATTCCTGTCGGAACCACGAGGGCGTTTCCCTTTTGGACACAACAGAATTCATCTGGGGTGACTTGTAAGTGTCTCGATTTCATGGTCTTCTGGCAAAACAAACTCATTCCAGAAGCCTCCCTCCGGTATTCCCCCACTGAAGGCACAGTCACTAGCTGCCCAGCGACTCTACCAGCACACACTAATTACTCATAAGGTGGTTAGTTCTGGCGAGACATCTGAGCCTCCCATGACCACTGAGTCACACTGATTAGCTGACGGCGTCAGCGGATGGGGGAGGGAGGGGGAGATGTGGGAAGAGGGAGGCTCTGCCGTGCTTGTGCTCAGAGAGTCAGTGCCTCATTGATGAACAGAACTTTTGGCACGTCGAGGACCAACCAACGGAGGCCATCTCATTCCGGCTTCTGGGTGTCCCAGCCGACGGGTGCAATTAACATCTCCCGCTCTGGCTACCTATTTACAGAGATAAAGTAGAGATGAACTTGAGCTCAAGTGTTGCTTAATTCCAGAGGACTCAAAGTGTTGGCTGGAGAACTTTGTCCGAGGATATGTTTTTGTTGTTGTTATTGTTTTGTTTTGTTGCACTGTGGAGGGGGAGGGGGGAATTAGAAAAATTCAGAGTGGTTGCCAACAAGTGGAAAGTCAGAAAACTTCAGCTTCTTCTGAAAAAAAAAATGGGAAATCTCAGGGCGCCTGGATGGCTCAGTTGGTTAGGTGTCTGAATTCGGCTCAGCATTATCTCGAGGTTCGTGGGTTCGAGCCCTGCATTGGGCTCTGTGCTGACAGCTCAGAGCCTGGAGCCTGCTTCAGACTCTGTGTTTCCCTCTCTTGCTGCCCCTCATCCACTCATGCTCTATCTCTCAAAACTAAATAGACGTTAAAAAATTAAAAAAACATTGGGGAAACTTGGCAACTGGCCACTCTGGGTCCATATTTCTGCATGGAAGGGACTAGCTCCTACCTTTTCTGGGCTGGGCAAAGTGCTCTGTAGTTGACCATGCTCCCCACCGTGCCCTGTTGCCTCCCAAGCTGGCTCTCTTAGTTCATTTCTGTCTGGCTCCTGGAGGTGTGTAATTCACAGGACCTGCTCTGGGTTTTTGGCACATAGCATTTATGTTTGTGTGCATGCACGGATTTATATATGCGCAACTATGTGTATTTTGTTAATATTTACTGAGCACATACTATCTGCCAGGGCTTGTACTAAATGCTGAGGAGTTAAGTGGAGAACAAAACCAGTTTGGGGCCCCATTCTGGCCTTCAGGAGCTTCCCATCAGGGAGAGGAACCTCATTATATGGACGGGCACACAGACGACTGCCCAATGGCCCCCCCCTCCCCCCAAGTGCCAAGGAAGAAGAGCACAGCATGTGAAGGAAGTCCAGCAGTGAATCCAGACACATGTGGGAGTAGGTCTGGGGAAGCGTGTCATGTACTCTACGGATTATCCTCAATTTTGCATGTGGATGCTCTGGATTACAGATGGCAGGGGCAAGGCCTGGTGATCGTAAAAAGTGGGGCGGGGCCTGAACCGAGACCCTCTTGATGTGGATTCACACCCTCTGTCTTCACAGAGGGTTCTGCAGGTGGGTCCACAAGGGCCCTGCGAGCAGATGGAGAGTTTTAGTTGGGTGGTTATCGTGCCCTATCCTATCCCTGCACCTTCTCACTCACGTCCGCTGCAGGATTTCTAAGGGCGGGCGCCATGTTCTTCTGCCCAAAGGCTTCTTCTGGCTTCCAGTGCCCACCGGGCACCACTGCAGCAGGTGAATGAATGTTCACACCCTTGGCCTTCAACTAACAGTTGTAGGCATTGGCGTGTAACTATCCCAGCTCTCTCCTCTATGGCTGGAGCGACTCAGGCCCCTGTTCTACACTGGCTCCCAGAATCCTGTGCAGGACTGAGCGCCAATAACCCATGTCAAGTGCCATGGCAACTTGTACAATAGGCATCCTGTTGTTGGTCGCCTGCCCTTCCCTGTCTCACCTCCTCCCCCTCCTACGGGTCCTTCCCAGGATCAGGAATTCTTGTCCCTTGTGGCTTCTGGGTGAACTTCAACTAAGACAAACCCAAGTCTCATTGGAGCTATGGTGGGGATGGTTGTGGGGCCGTCCTGGCTGATCCTGGGAGACAGAGACCCCTGGTATCTGATCCCCGCCCAGGGAGCTGAGGCAGAGGTGGCTGTGGTCCTGGGTCCGCCCAGAGCAGAGGGGTTCTAACCCCCACGTGGTGCTGGACGAGGAAGCTGTTTGCTTGGACCAGCCTGACCGCTGAGAATTTGTCCGGTGACAGGGTGGGGGAATGTTTGTTGGGGGGCTGTGCAGGAGAAATCTGCGGTGTGTTGCTGAGGCATGTTTGATGTGATTGTCTCTCATCCAGGGACACCCAGCCCTTGGGATCCGAGTGGAGAGTCTCAGTTTACTGTCTGGAGGAGGAAGACATCTGTCCGTATCAGGGAACAACAGGGGAGAAGGCCCAGAGAAAAGGCAACCATCCAAAGCCCCCAGGAAAACCCAGGAGCTATGGGCTGAAGGTTGTGACTCTCCCAAATTCTTCTGTTGAAATCCTAACCCCCCAGGTGTGATGGTGTCAGGAGGCGGGGTTTTGGGACCCCTCTTGAATGGGACTGTGTCCTTATCGAAGAGACCCCAGAGAGCTCCCTGGCCTCTCCACCAGGTGAGGACACAGCCAGAAGACGGCCAACTGTGACCAGAGCTGAACTCTCTCCAGATCCTGACCACACGGGAACCTGATCATGGACCTCCAGCCTTCCGAGCCCCGCAAAGTACGTTTTTGTTGCTTAGAATTCAGTCGTGATGTCCTGCTGTAGCCACTTGAACGGACCAAGACACCAGGAGATAAAGAGTGGGGTTCTCCCTGGAGCTACATGGAGGTGACGGGTGCAGGACAATGTCCTGTACCTGACGCCGCAGAACTACGCACTTGTAAAGGGATGAACTGGCAGATTTTGTGTTACGTACACTGTGCCCCAATAAAAAGGATACATAAGAGGCTCAGCCACAAGCACCGGCTTGGAGCACAGCCTGGGGGCCACACATGCAGGGAGCCCCCTCCGTGGCTCGTCCCTTCCTCTACTGCCCACCTCAGCACCCCTCCGACATGGGCTCCTGGAGGCTGGGGGGTCAAGGGGAGGCACAGAGTGGAGCCCAGTGCCTCTGCCATGGGGAGGGGGGCTGTGACCCACAGCAGGAGCAAAGTTCTCGAGAAGGGAGAGAAAAGATATTCTATTTTTTTATGTCTGTCTGTATTTTTTTTTTTTTTTGAGAGAGAGAGACAGAGAGAGGCAGCATGATCAGGGAAGGGGCAGAAAGAGAGGGAGACACAGAATCTGAAGCAGGCTCCAGGCTCTGGGCTGTCAGAACAGAGCCCAACGCAGGGCTTGAACCCAGAGACCACGAGATCATGACCTGAGCCGAAGTCGGACGCTTAACCGACTGAGCCACCCAGTTACCCTTGGGTGTTCTAACCCCAGAATTACATCCCTAGATTGAATCTTAAAATGACCAAGGGCCTTCCGTGTGAATTAGTAGAAAAAGTCTTGGGTTTTATCCAAGGGTGCAGGAGGTTTACTCCCTCTGAACAGATTTAAATGGAGACAGAAGTAAAATTGTGCTTTGATCACTGTTCAGGTGATACACCTATTCAACAAAGGGTTACAGGTTTTAACGCTTATTCTTTGCCTTCTATATGTGGGCTCTTGGTTAAATACTCTTGCCCGAGTTGCTTGAGCTAGTCCTTCCACGAGGTAGTGTTATGATTAGCCACATTTAAGGTAAGGAGAAATCCTGGAGGTCTGCCAGGGACCCTGGTGGGTGCTGGGTAGGAAGCCAGGTCTGTTAGATTCTAAAGCTCTGCCATTACCCACTGATCCCGTCACCACCTGATGGTCAAGATGCAGCCTCCTCTTGGGTCCAAGACTCCTGAAGCTGCCTGCAGTTTCTAAGAGGGGCTTGTGACTTCCTCTGTTTATACCTTCGGTGCCAAGTCTGGCTTGAGTTCGGGGCCTTGCTTGGACTCAGTCACATTTGGAGGGAGGAGGGAACCCCAAGGCCAAGGTCCCGGCCATAGGGGAGCTTTGGATCAGATGACATCTTCACTTACCCATCTGTAAAATGGGGGCAGTATTTCCCAGCCTATGGGAGAAGGAGTCCCAAAGTGCTGAACACGGGGCCTGGCATAATGAAAGGGCCCCATAAGTGATAGTTACCATAATAGTTGACTCGGAGCACTGGGAGGTAGGGAGTGTTAAATTACAGCTCATATTAGCGTGCTTTCAAAACCGTACCAATGATCAACAGCACACATTTAAAACTTTTCACAAATAGAGCCAAGTATCTCCATAAAGCGATAACCATGCAGAAAGCTCAAAACTACTTGTTAGGGTGTTACATACACCAAGCTCAGAGACTGATGCATTCTATAAGCGGATCCCGGTGACTCCAACGGCATATCCCTTCCCGTCCAGGAATCTCATGATCCTGTCGAGACCCTTCTCAAAATCCTGGATCGGAGTTCGGTGTAATTTAGAGATGCCGCAGTCTGTTTCATTTTCTCTTGCACCTGAGGCTTTTATGTGGATCCTGCTCCGGGACCTGTCTGGAGAAAGGAGTGCCATTCAGCGGCACGCTAGTGGTTTTAAGGAAGACTTGGAAGTAGGAGGAATTGGTGGCCAGACTGGAGTGAGTAGGGTCAGCAAGGCAGGCTTAGCACTTCCTAGAGTTTGCTTTTTTGTTTTTTAATTTTTAAAATGTTTATTATTTATTTTTGAGAGAGAGAGAGATGCAAAACACAAGCTGGAGAGGGGCAGAGAGAGAGAGGGAGACAGAATCTGAAGCACTTTCCAGGCTCTGAGCTGTCAGCACAGAGCCCAACAACAGACTCGAACCCATGGATCGTGAGATCATGACCTGAGCCAAAGTCGGATGCTTAACCCACTAAGCCACCCAGGCGCCCCCTAAGAATTCCTCAATAAGAGAGTGTCATATATCAATATTCTGTTTACAAATCACATATTAAAAATAAGGCCTACATTAATATAAAAAAATATTTAAACTGATTAGAAAGTTGGTTCTGTATTTGATTAAGTTCTGCAGAAATTGGGCTTGTGATGAATCATTACACAAAGACACTTTTTTTTTTGGTGCAGCAATAAAGCCTCGAATGATTAATTAAGGGCACAATGCCAAAACAAATGTCTTTGTTTAAAACGCAGTGGACAAGACAGCCTTGGGAAAGTTGATGTCTTAAGTAGACGCCACAACATGTTTTTAATTATGTTCCGGAAGATGAACAGGAATAGGAATCGCCAACTGTTTAGAAAGATAATTTTTTTTTGAAGAAAGATTAGAATTAAAAAAAAAACAAACAGAGCATTATTGATGTAACACAAATGCCTTTTGTCGAGCCTTTTGTAATTTCCTTATTTGTGTCATCATTCTAGAATTCACCTCCCCCCTCATGTGATATCACAGCTCTCAGAACTACGATACAGTAAACACGCGGTGTCTGCTCATATTAAAATGCTTTCTTGGCGGTAACTGTACAGATGATCAAGCGGTACAAGTCCTGAATTATCCAATCATTGCCCAGGCTAATCCGAAGAGCGGAAATCAGGGACCGTCTCCGTGAGCCGCGCAGGCGGGCCTACGGGGCAGGGCGAAGCTGTCAGTTGGAAAAGAAACAACAGCAGAAAAGTTCATGCGACATCGGCTCTCCAGCGCGCCATCCCGACAACAGCCCACCGCTTGGATGGAACAGACGTCAGTCAGCCCGGATGACGCCCGGAGTGAAAGACACGTTGGGAAGCGGCTTAACTCTGCACTGTATCAGGCAGAGAGATTCCGTTTGCTTCAGAGCATCCGGTCTCGATATTCCTGGTAATGACAGGTTGAGCTTTAAACGCCAGCTCGGAGGCATTGGGGGGGGGGGGGCGGGCTCAGTCGGTTGAGCATCTGGCTTTGGCTCAGGTCATGATCTCGCGGTTGGTGGGTTCGAGCCCCATGTCGGGCTCTGTGCTGACAGCTCCGAGCCTGGAGCCTGCTTCACATTCTGTGTCCCCCTCTCTCTCTGACCCTCCCCTGCTCAGGTTATCTATCTCTCTCTCAAAAATAAATAAGACATTAAAAAAAATATACAAAGCCAGCCCTTAATTGTAAAATGCTGGAGACAGAATAGGAGCCCAATGGTTTGGCCCTTTTCCCCCAAACTGTCAGGAAATGGCCTCAACTCATTTGGAAATCGATGGGAAGATTGCTGAGCGGGGGCTGTGGGCTCTGTGTTTCGAGAAGTTGTTTAGATGTGTCACTCAAGGTAAGCATGGCCCCAGTCTTGACGTCCATCCCACTAGGTTTTGAGAGATGGTTAATTATTCATTTTGCTCGTAAGTAATGGCTTCATCGCATCATAAGCATCGATAACCTTAGAGAATGGGTTGAGAACCGTGTGTCATTGCTCTGTCTTTTGCACATTCCTTGGTTTCTTCTCTCCGCGAATGTGGTTTGGGTCCCTGGTCAGTGTTGGGCTCTGTGCCGCGTCCTGGAGACGTCAGGCCAAGTGGGCAGGCTCTCCCCTCAAAGGGCTCAGACTCCAGACTCGGTCGACTTGAAAGGAATGTTATTTCCGTAGGAGGACTAGCATCCTGGGTCCTGGTCACCTGAAGGCAGAGGGAGGGTCCAGACACAACAGGACCCCCACGTGGGTTCTGTCCAGGAGGACGCTGTGACCTTGCCACGCTGGGATTGACTCAGGAATCTGGAGGCCCTGACGTTTGTCAGCCACTCCTGAAGTCAGGGGGGCCGCCTAGGGCCACACGCATCCTGCCATCTGTGTCTGAAGGCTGCAAGCTGAGAACGGTTTTCACGGTTTTCAATGGTTGGGGAAAAACTCCAAAAGAATAATACTAATATTTGTGACATGGCAGGATCACATGAAATGCAAATCTCGGCATCCGGAAGTAACGATGTTTTGGAACATAGCTTTGCCCATTCATGCTGTCCAAGGCCTGTTTTGTGCTGGGCGAGGATTCAGTTCTGCATTGCAGCACGGAAGCAGCCAGCAACAACCTGCAAACAAGTGGGCAGGGCTGTGTTCCAGCCATTTCCACAGTTTTCCACAGTCTGCCAGCCCCTGGCTTGAACCAGAGTCCTCAGAGGCATGGCAGGAAGTCAGCTACTTCCTTCTCTGGGCCTGACTTGATGAGAGGAGAGAGAGGAGACATAGAAAACCATGGACAGGAAGTAGCTGTGTCAAGATGGTTTCTGTTCCTGCTCATTTTCCAGAAGGTTCTACGTCCTGGGCTTAATCAGAAGGGAGACTGTAGGGGTGTGCCAATCCACAACCCATTTGCAGGGTGACAGTTGGATTCAGCAGAGTGGCCCTTGGAAAAGGTGCTGAGTGTTTTGAGGGGAAAGTCTTTCTCGAGCCCTGGGCGATGGGAATAGGGACAGGAGGCCTCCTGAGGGCAAAATAGTCACGAGGCACCTTTGCAGCAAAGGTCTTTGTTTCACTGGACATGTTGGGGTGATTGTGGGGGGCACCGGGGGTGACTGGAATCGCTCTGCTTCTGGGCCGGCTGGCCCAGAAGGAATCAAGAAGAACGCTGATTTTGGCTACAGGCAGAGGGGAGAAAGACTCTCTGTGATTGTTGGGAGAAACGTGGGTGTTCTGCCGGGGGCATGATGTCACCCCACTTCTGCGCTTCCCCTGGGAAAGTCTTCCCGTGTCTCTGCTCCTTGTTTGCACTTGGGCGGGAGAGGATTCTCTTGAGAAAACCTGAGGCAATGCCAGGTTCTGCTGAGGGCTGGCATCAAGAGCAACATGGTGGGATGAGGGAGGCGTGGAAAGGCTGACATTCTTCTTTTTTTCATTTTAATTTTAGGTTTTTTTTCTTATTTTAGAGAGAAAGAGAGCGAGCATGAGTGGGGGCGGGGAGCAGAGGGAGAGAGAGAGAGATTCCAAAGCAAGCTCCATGCTCAACACAGAGCCCAACATGGGGCTCGATCCCACGACCCTGGGATCATGACCTGAGCTGAAATCAAGAATAAGATGCTCAACTGAATGAGCCACCCAGGCACCCCAGGAGCCGACATCCTTGAGGCCACCTCATCTGGGTGTGGGCAGCTGGCTGTGTGGCTGTCCCCGGACGTGTCACCTGAAGTGGCTGCCTCTCCTTCATCCTCTATCCTTTCCACCCTCCTGTCCTGCTTTAGTTTTCTTCAAGACACCCATTATCGCTTGACATGTATTATGTAATTATTTGGTTTTGTATTGGAGGTTTTTCTCCCCTATGCTGTGTTTTGTTCCCACCTGGCACATAGGAAACGAATTCGTTTGTTCAACCAGTGACCTAGAGGATCCAGAGGGTCCTACAAGCTGCCGCCAGCCCGCAGAGGAGCGCGTGGGCAAGCCAGCCCCCCTGCCCCCCTAAAGGTACCAATGTCTCCTACAAGTCAGCTTGCTTCTACTCCCGCTCCCTCCAAATCCAGGCTCCGCCCCACAGACTATCCTCTTTAATCTGTAATTTGAATTATGTCACTTCCTGGCTGAAAAGCCTCTCGTTGTTTCCTGTCACTCTTAGAAAAAAAAAAATCGATACCACTTTTCATGGCCCGCAGAGCTTCCTAAGTGGCTCCAGCCTGCGAGTGCCAACTTCCGGTTCTTGCTCACTCTGTTCGAGCAACGTCCGCCTCCTCTTCATTCTTCCAAAACATCACACTCACTTCCCATTAGGACCTTGACACTCGTGGTTTTGTTCTCCGTGCGCCTCCCGTGGCTGCCTCCTTCTCATCCCTCAAGCCCCAGCTCAAAGATCAGGCACCTCCGAGCCACCTTCGCTGACTGTCCAGTCTGGAATAACCCACCTCAGCCCATCGCTTTTTATCACATCACCTCGCTCTGTTATCCTTTCCTCTTGGCTCTTCCTCACCAGCTGTAATTCTCTTCTTTGTCCCGTTGTCTATACTTTATAGTCCCTCCTCCTTTCCCAGGAGGCGATGGATGTTGGCACCTTGGCAGCAGTGACCTTGATCATCTTATTTATCACCAGGGCCTGGAATGGGAGCTAGGATGCTGTAGGTGCTCAATAAATACTTGCTGAATGGACGATCCGATTGATCTACGCGCGCAGAATCTCCTGACCACAAAAGAGTCACTATTCTGCCCATCTCCCAGTGCCCAGTTCCTCAAATAATATATGTCAGTCCCTGTCGGTTCTGCCCACATAATTCTTACAGGTCATCATCGGAGATCACATGCCTGTAAATTACTTGCATTTTCTTAGATATTACCTTGAAGTTACAATAAGGTTCAAAAATTAAGTGTGATGTAGATTTAGGTCTTAGATCCTTTGGGAGAGTGTGGAAGACCAGACAGTGGTCAGAAAATGACCTCTGGGTTTGTAGTCTTTGTAGAATTATCATAGTTAAGTCTTTTTAAAAAAAGTTAATTATTAATTTTACATTTAAAAAATGTTTATTTCTGGAAGATAGAGAGCACAAGCAGGGGAAGGGCACAGAGAGAGGGAGACACGAGATCTGAAGCAGGCGCCAGGCTCCGAGCTGTCAGCCTAGATCCCCATACGGGCCTTGAACTCATGAACCGTGAGATCATGACTTGAGCCTAAGTCGGAGGCTCAAATGATGGGTTATTGTAGACCGGATGGACTGAGCCACTTGGGAACCCCCAGAGTTAAGACTTTTAAACAAAGGTGTATCCCTGTTTTTCGTCCTGCCATCGGTCCCTCACCTTCCCAAAAGAGTCAAAATCAATAGCTGTTTTGCAGGCAGAGTGACTGCAGACACCAACCGTTGGTTGGGTTAACACGTAAAGGGAAATCCTGGGCTTGGGTAATTATGGGATATTTCCTTAATAAACCTCATCTGATCCCTTTCTGCTAATAATTGTATGTAATTATATTTACGTGTGAGAACATTGCATATGAATGGAAATTAGGGCCCTGAGGATTTAAAGAACTTATGAAGCGTTTGATTGGATACCACTAATCATTACGTGTTACGCAAAGTGTAACAAGGGAAAGGAATGAGTCAGAAAGGAAGCCGGAGAGTAGGAGAAACCCAACGCTTTCATTAATTGATAATATTTTTATTAGGTTGTTACTTTCAAGTGTCTTTTAGTACTTGCACTTGAATTTAAATGTCTGAAAAGGAATGGGTATTCAGAAAAAGAAAAGTAATTACACCCTGTAATTCTGATTTAATTACAAGGAAATAGATGTAACATGATGTGATAAAAGTTATGATGAGCTCTTTAAATGATATATGTCATTAACATGTTAATTGGCATGAAATCTGAACTCGGAGCCAGAGAAATCTTAGGTGAATACGAGGTCAACCCTATTACAGTCTTACAATGAAAATTCCATAAAAGCATTTTGAGTTTTATTCTGCCATGTACTTTTTCCCGTCTATGCTCAATACAATGAAATTCCAATCCTGCTCTTTAAAAAAGAAAGACAAAAAAGGCCATTCCCGAGACGCTGAGGTAGTTAAGCTTGAACTTGTAATTGACTAGACACAAGGTCTGGACTAACTGAAATGAGGTTTTTTTTCTAAGCTCAAAGACCAGGTCACGTTCTAAAAATCTGGTCCTCTCAGCCTCTCGGCGTCGTGAGGATATGAAATGCACAAACTGATTATTAAAAGGCTGCCATTTCCTCAAATACTCATCCGGTGCCCTGTTTGTTTTATTTAATTGTAATTTTGGGGCTTGTGGCCGTGGTTCGTAACCAGACGGGTAAAGAACGCACATGTTGAGCAGAAGGAAATAGCCCAAGTGGACCGAGGTTACTGCTGTTGGAGGGAAGGATGCCATGAGGGACCTCAGAGCCTCAGACCTTCAGCTGGAAATTCGCGAGACTCACACCCGAATAGGAGGCCGGTGTGGGTGCTGCAGATTCGCTGCTGTTCTGAAAACACCACGCGTCATCCAGGCCCGCTGCTGTCGGCGGTGGAGACCTTTCTGTTGGAGGCGCCACACTGGTGGCCCCTCTTACGTGATATCCCCACCACACGCACACCCTGGCTGCGGCCTGTGTCGGCCGGACGTTGTGAATAACCAACATGCCCTGCTCACAGATGCTTTCCGGAGAGTCCCTCTCGGTTCCTCACCTCTTGGTAGACATGTATCCCACTTTAGCTCAAATTACTTAAAAAGAGAATGGATTCCAGAGCATCTGCCTTTGGTCATTACTGACACACAAGGAAAGAGAGACTCAGAGAACCGGCAGACCGGAGGACCCTCAGGGAAGGCAGATGTTAGGATTGGCATTGATACTTTGCAGTCTTGAGACAGAGGACAGGGGAGTGGGTAGGAGAGCAGGAATCAGTTCTGCCTTTAGATTGACATACCCATGCACAGTTCACCCTTTCCACTCACTCGTTTCCTTTATGCCACTTGGGGCAGAAGGGTCTTCTAGATGTTTCCTTCATGTCACCAACTCATTCCTGCCTCAGGGCCTTTGCATGTGAGGTCCCACAGCCTGGAATGTGTTTCTCCCACTCTTCTCTCACGTCTTCAGGTCTCAGTTCAAATGTCACCTCCTCCCGCATCCCTCTTTCATTTAAACCGTCACCGCCTCCCAGTTCTTCTACTCACTAGCTCCCCCTTCTGCTTTGATTTTCTTCAGAAAAGATCTCTATCCTGTCTCAGATGTGTATTTCTTTCATAGCCCGCCTGTGGCTTCTAGAATGTAGGCTCCCTGGAAGCAGGCACCTGCCTTGTCTGGTTCACTGCCCTGTTCCCACACTGAGAACAACATCAGAGGCGCGGAAGTAACATGCGCACGTCACGTGAACGAGGTCATTCACCAGCTGGATATTCCTGAGCTGGTTACTTACTTTGTAGCTTCCTGGTTGGTAAAATGGGAATAAGAGTTTAAAGAATTAAGTGATTAAATGCAAGAAACCGTAGCCTAGTGCCTGGTACATGTCAAGTTTAAAAAGGAGAGATTTTTCTTTAGAGAATCAAGACAAAATAGGCTGGGGACTGAATTCTTGAGCCCGTGAGAGGAGAGACAGGGGAGGCGGGCGATGGCCCGGGAGAGCCGCGGGCTGGGGTGTGCTTTGCGCAGGCATCCCCGGGGAACTAAAGTGATACAATCCCTCTGCGTGTCTGCGATAGATCAGGACCAAGTCCTCAGTATGCACACAGTCCCTCCCTTCACAGAGCCCAGCTGAGAGTTTAATTCAGGCCAGGGAAACAGTCAAGGGACAGACAGCATGGACCCTGACTAAGAAAGTGGGGTCTCACAGGTACCTGCTTCGAAACCCCAGTTTGACCTTGAATGAGTAGGTTTGCCTTTGTGGACCTCAGTTTTCTCATCTGTGAAATAGATAATACAAAGTGATAAGCATACTTTTCCTCATAGGGCCGTGGGATTAAATGAGGTAGTGCAAGGGGAGGCCTGAGCAAGGTGCGTGGCACAGAGGAAGTTCTAACACACGCCATCCATCTGTCGCGACTGTGGGTTATGCTATGTCTCCGTGTTGAATAGCAGAAGGATGATAACAAACGATTGGTCTCAGAGGCTTCGTTACGGTTAATTGAGCCTGAAAGGCTGCAGACACGAAGAAGCCCTGCCTTGATGATAAGGGGAAAAGAGAGGAAATGACCCCTGCATACAGGGAGCATTCCACTGAGTGCGGCCAGCACCTTACGGGGTCCCCTCACCCACCACCACCCAGTGAGGCAGACCGTTCCCACGGCTTGAACTGGGCTTTTTCTAAAATCAGTGATTTAAAAAAAAAAAGTTTATTTATTTTTGAGAGATAAAAGGGGAGGATTGGCAGAGAGAAGGAGAGAGAGAAAAATCTCAAGCAGGTTTTGCACTGTCAGCTCAGAGCCTGACGCAGGGCTCGAACTCGTGAATCAGGAGATCACGACCTGAGCCTAAATCAGGAGTCAGACGTGTAACCGACGGAGCCACCCAGGCGCCCCTAAGTTCCGTGATTTTAAGAAACTCAACAGCCACACCCTTTTCAGCTGCCAACTGAAATGTGAACTCACTTCCTGGGACCCTTGGACAGTCGGGTCAAGTTGACCAGACCCCAGATGTCTTCAGACTTTGGGAGCTGCCGCTCGGCAGTCATTTGGTGACACCAAGCATTTGCCAGGCCTCCTCCTGCTCGCAGTGGGATGGAGCCCAAGCCCCACTGTGCACAGGCAGAGTGGGACAAGATGCAAAGCCCTGCTAATAGTCCGGCATTTCCCACCAGGACCCACCGGCTTGTCTGGGTCTCAGAGGGTCTGTGACCCTAGCTTTCTACAACGCCTGCTTTCGGAGGCCCCAGCCCACCAAACCCTGCTGTGAGTTTCTGATTCAGCACCCCCCTCGGAGAAGCGCACTCCTCTCTCTCCGTCTCCCCTGTGCTCCAGGAGGCGCCCCCCTCCTCACCTGCTATCGCAGACAAGAAGGGCCATTCATAATTTAAGCTGGCCCTTTCTTTCCTACATGCCACCAACAAGAGCCGGATACTGGAGGAAAAACTGAACTCTTTCTCTGAGGATACACGGAAGATCAAGCAGAATCTCATTAAGGCTCACTTCAAAGATTCGTCCTTTATTTCCATACAAACAAGTTTAAATTATCGTGCGTGAATCTGCTGTTAGCAGGGACTCTGTTCCATTATGCATGATTCCTTACTGCTCGTATCATGAATAATGGGCAGCGCTCCATTAGCGGTTTCCAGTAATATGCTAAACTTAGGGAGTGGTCACGTTATTGGGTTCGAGTTCTGTCGTTTGCATATTTATTTTATTTCTTGCTCCAGCTATCGGGCTCTGGTTCATTGAAACAGGTGTTACGGCCTTGTCGTGATTAAGCCCAGCATTGCACATGTTGTAGCTATGGTTTCATTATTATTATTATTTAAAATTTATTGAGCATTTACTATGTGCAAAGGACAGTGCAAAGGATATTACCCTTGCGTGCATAATATTATTTATTCTTCGTCAGAGCCTCACAAGATAGCTATGATCATTATTCTCATTTTAGAGGTGAAAAGCCTGATAATTAGGGAAGGGTCTAAATTGTCCATGGATAAAACTCAGTAACTGGTAGTGCTGATTCAAACCTGTTTGTCTGACTTCAGATGCTCTGAATTATAACATATGTTTTAGCATGCTGTTATTTTCCTAGACACACTGTCATTTGGAAGATTTTTTTGATGCCCATGGTACAGATGGGAAAACTGACATTGGGGAGGATGGGTGATGCATCCTGGGAATGAGAGAAAGACTCATGTGTAAGCCCTGGGGTTGCCTTCATTTGCTGGTGGACAAGGAGTCTTCCTTCCAGCGTGGGTTCTGTAGTTTTATGGTTGGGGGCAGGTTTTCCCCAGTATTTTCTCTCTATCACTCCTCTGGAGGTTCTTTAAGAAGACCCAGGCTGACTCATGTCCCAGTGATGTGATGTGACCTTGGGCAAATTGCTTCACTTTCTCTACCTCAGTTTCTTCGTCTGTACAATGGGGATATGTACTCCCTTCTTTTAGGGTCTCTGGCAGGAACAGACCAGGTAGGTCAAAGTTGGTGATAACTGGAAGCACTCCATACTGGTGAGCTAGTATTTTTAATTATTCCCTTTAAAATTCTTTATACCTTTCAACTTCTATTTTTCTGATTAACCCGAGATCTGGCACAGTATTGGAATATTTCCTTATTTTTTTAAATATTAATGTATTTTTTGGGAGACAGAGAGAGACAGATCATGAGAACAGAAGGGGCAGAGAGAGAGGGAGACCCAGAATCCAAAGCAGGTTCTGGGCTCTGAGCTGTCAGCACAGAGCCCAATGTGAGGCTCGAACCCACCAACCGTGAGATCACCACCTGAGCCGAAGTCAGATGCTTAACTGACTGAGCCATCCAAGTGCCTGTTCTTTTTTTCTTAAAAAAAAAAAGATTTTATTTATTTATTTTGAAAGAGAGAGAAGGCACTGGGGGAGAGGCAGAGAGAGGGAGAGAGAGCATCCCAAGCAGGCTCTGGGCTCAGCATGGAGCCCGACATGGGGTTTGATCTCATAACCACGAGATCATGACCTGAGCTGAAATCAATAGTCAGATATTTAACTGATTGAACTCCCCACCAGGTGCCCTGGAACATTTCCTTTTTTAAAGCCCCCTGACTCTTAATATCTCACAGGCTGACCAATAAAGTCATAATTCATTCCATGTTCCGTCCTGTTCTCTCAAGCCAGGACAGAGATTAGCCAATGGCTCATCCACTTGGCTGAGTTCATGAATTAATGAATCAAGCAAAGATGGTTTGAAGAAATTAGTTACATGTACTGTCTCACAGCCCAACCTCAGATTTTTGAAAAACAGTTGGAAGGGAAGTTTGAGTTGGCCACAGCTTTTATTTTTAACTTTTGGAGCTAGCTGATGTCAAATCCAGCCTCATTGTCAAGACAGGAAATGCTGGGGTCCTCTGGAAAATGTCTTAATAATTTCTGCATTATTTATTCAAGATATTTGGCCAGCTCAACTGGGAATGATTTTTCCATTTGGAGATGTGTCACAGTGTGCCCCAGACAGGAAATACGCTTAAGGAGCTTGACTCGAGAGACCGATCTGGGCTCTTTGAACGCGCCCGGCCCTTTCCTGGGCAGAATCTTCTCTCCTATTGGTGATGCCATCTGGACCCACTCATCACGGCTAATTCCATAGGTCAGGATTCTATCGATATCTCAAAATTCATCTAACAGTCACGTTTTCTTTGTTCTAGACCTGCTTCTTCAATCCAATACGTTTATATTTGGCTTTACACTTTTGGACGTGCCTTCACAGATATTACTTAATTAATCTGGATGAATGTGATGGGTTTGTATTCTTTATATCACTTCCCTTTCTGTCTCATGTGGCTGGGCTCTCCCTCCCTGTGGTGGTATTTGAGGCTTCTCTCCCTCCCTTGTGTGCTAGAGAACTTTCTCTCCTAGCATGGGCCTTGGGTCTGTTGTTTCTACTCGGAAATGTGGGAGAGGAGTATCCAAAGGAGCCAGTGCTGTGTTAATTCATGTACAGTTACAGAGCAGGTAGGTCACGTGGAGAGACGGGGAAGGTGGCAGGCAGGGAGTGTGAGGTGGCCGGCGGCGGGGAGGGAGGGAATCTGGAGCATTTTTGGGGAGAGTTGTTAGGGACAGCTGGTATTTCATGAGGGACAAACAGAGCTTCGGGGGAGGGGGAAGGGGGTCAGAAGGATTGAAAAGCAATTGTTAATGAACAGATGCCCCACCCCCTTGGCACTTTGGGAGAGGCTGCAGCAAAGGTTTATATTTTTCTACAAATATCTTTCGTGATGGGCGGGCACTTCTCCTGAGTGTAACACGCGTGTCAAAACCAGCCTGAGCTTAGTGAGCCGAAGTTTGTGCTAGAATTTACGTTTGTATCGCTCTGTTCCTTCAACACACGCATAGGGGTTTGGGTTTCATTGTACCCTGGAGATCTTGTTCCCAATTGGTTTTTTCAGGAAAAAAAAACACCAGAGGAATGCTTATTTGTCCACGTTTGGAGACAAATGCTTCCTGATGAATGCAAGCTCCTGACTGTAGATGTTTTGTCTGATCTGTATTTTGGGGCGAGTCATTTGTGACAGACCCAGAGTATATGACAGACAGGGCATATTGGGCCCAGAAGCAGTGTATTTGCACTTTAGCCTTACCTTGAAAAGCTATGCACCCTGGGAAAGGTATTTAACCTCCGTATGCCTCAGTTTCCTATCAGAAATTTTTGTTTCCTTTACATCATTTTTTTGAGGAGTTTTTTTTTTTAATTTATTTTTGAGAGACAGAGAGACAAAGCATGAATCAGGGAGGGGCAGAGAGAGAAGGAGACACAGAATCAGAAGCAGGCTCCAGGCTCTGAGCCGGCAGCACAGAGCCAGATGTGGAGCCTGAACCCACGGACCGTGAGATCATGACCTGAGCCGAAGTCAGACACCTAACCAACTGAGCCCCCCAGGTGCCCCATCCCCTACATTATTAAGAGAGAGCAAGCAAGCCATCTGATTCACGCTGCCTACACTGACGGAACCGTAGGATATAAGGGTCAGAAGCAGTCTGAGCTGGTCAGAGACGGCAAATAAATTTTGTTTGCTGTAGACACACATCCATTTGGAGTGGTGGTCTTCAGATGGGGTCGGTTGGGACAGGGGACAATTGGCAATGCCTGGAGACATTTTTGGCTGTCATAACAGGAAGGGGGTAGGGGGTGCTTATCGACTTGGTGAAGGTAGTGGCCACGGGTGCTGTTAAATGTCCCCTCATGCATGGAACAAGCTTCCATGACAGTTATCCGCCCAAAATGCCAACAGAGACCATTCGTTCCGAAGGATGCAATGTCTGTGTCTTCCTTGGAACTCAGAGGGAAGGAATGGTAGGATTGATTAGTGATGTCTGCCTTGGGTACAAGAGCGGGAGTTAGGGAGCGTGCGTGTTTGGCATTACTGCATGGAGACAGAAACCTTCGTGCAGAGCAGGAGATGAAAGCCCAGGTACCTTTTCAAGGCACCTGGCAAACAAGTGGGAGAGCTCGGGCCACAACCGATTGTTGTTTTTACTTTTTAAATTAATGTTTTATTTATTTTTGACAGAGAGAGACAGAATGCGAATGGGGGTGGGGCAGAGAGAGAGGGAGACACAGAATTTGAAGCAGGCTCCAGGCTCTGAGCTGTCAGCATGGAGCCTGACGCAAGGCTCGAACCTACGAACTGTGAGATCATGACCTGAGCTGAAGTCGAATGTTTAACTGACTGAGCCACCCAGGCGCCTTGTTGAATTTTTCTTAAAAAAGATTTTATTGTTAAGCAATCTTTGTACCCAACATGGGACTCGAACTTACATCCCTGAGATCAAGATTCGCATGCTCTGCCTACTGAGCCAGCCGGGTGCCCCAAAATTGACTGCTTTTTGACTGAAACTACGTTCCCTAAGAGCAGAAACTGGATCAGTCTAGCTCACTAGCACATCTTCGGCATCTAGAACAGTGCCTGCGCATTCAACAAATATTTCTTAAATTAATGCTTTGAGTTCTTGGTGAACACACCTGTAATTTTACCAACTCCAAGCCTGTTTTCTTCACTTATTTGAAACATAAGATCAGTTTGAAGAGTACATGTGAAAATAATGAAACTAATGCAGATCTGAAAATGCTTCAACAACAATCATTTTCTTTAAGAGGGTTGCTTACATTCTGGGTCTCCCTATTCTCCAGATCAACTGGGAGTGTCTGTTCGTGGAATTCAAGGTTCTGCTCTGAGACCCTAATCCAGAGAATACCTTCTACACACATCTCCTGAAAGGACACATTCCTTCTCCCCATAAAACACAGGACCACTTATGCGGCAGGACCGGCAACTGGAAAGCGTCCAGGATGTTGAGTGACTTGATTTTATTTCCTCCCTGCTGATTTCCTGATTGTCCTGGGAGAAATCAGTCTCTCAGCCTCTCAGTTCTACATTTTACAGATGAGACCAAATGATCATTTGCTACCTTTCCCTACTTCACTTGGATGGGTGAGATGCAAATTACAGAAGCAGTTGGAATCTTTTAAAAGATTTCATGTATTTTTAAAAGAGTTTGAATTTAAAATATTTATAGACTCACAGTAAGTTGCCAAAGTAGTAGAGTTTCAGGTCCTCCTCCCCCCAGAATCCCTCAGTGGTGACGTCAATCTAATATCAAAGCCAGGATGTTGACATTGGTATAGGACTGTTACCTAGGCTATAGACCTCTTGTTTGGATAATTTTTACGTGTATGTGTGTGTAGGCAGCTCTGTACAGTTGTATCCGTTGTAAAGATTTCTGTAACCGTCACTACAATCAAGATACAAAACTGCTTAGAACAAAGAATAATGTCATTATCAGCTCCCATTTTGGGGGCACTTACTATGTTAAGTTGAATGCCCTGCTGGGCATTTTATTGCATTAGTTAATCTTAACAACAATCGGGCAAGTTAGACGCTATCCCTGTTTTACAAAGAAGTAAACTGAGGCTCAGGGTCCTTAAGTAACCTTGAAAAGCTGACCTGCACAGCCAGTGAAATGGTAAAGCTAAACCACCTGGAGGCCAGCATTGGACCTTTTAAAATAACTCCATGCTGGGATTAATTTTAAGAAAAATCATCCCATAATCTCAACATCCAAAGATAAACCATAGTTAACAATTCGGTATATTTCCTTTGAGTCATTCTATAAATATGCAGATACAAGCTTAATAGGGATCAAACTGTATGCACAAGTTCTATCTCTCTTTTTCTTGACTTAACATCACATCTCATATGCCACGAAAACGCTTAAGAGCAATTGCCTTAAACTCTGCCCAATAGTCCATTGTTCCACGATGGAATAAGGGTCCTCTGATGCCCCGTTTTTGGCCAGTAAAACTGCCAAATTTTCATTGTTGTAAGGATTACCATGGTGAATATCTTTGTACAAAAACTTGGTATTTGAAAATCCAAAGATATTCTTAGCATTAGGTTCTGAGATGGGAAATTATTGAGTCAAAACATAAGAATAGTTTTATGATTCTTAATTGTATTGCTTAAATATTCAGAAGGCAATGTCTTTAAGATATGGTGTTAGCTACCCTCAGTCAGGGGCTGGTGAATTGCAGCCTCCAGGGTACATCTGGCTGAGCTGCCTTATTTGTAAATAAAGTTTTATTGAAACACAGCTAAGTCATTGGAAACAAATAAGCTCTTTTGTTTACATGTTGTCTAGAGCTGCTTTTGCACCATGTCAGAGCTGAGTAATTGCAAATGACTGGGGCTGGCAAACAAAGTATTTACAATTTAGCCATTTAGGGGCCTTTGCTATAGATGAAAGCTATGGGATGAAAGATGGAAATGGCAAATATTTGGTTAGAACAATAATACCAAGCACAGCCTCATGGTATGGGCACATGTGGGGGGCTGGTGGGGGGAAGGCTGTTACGACGTACACCAGAGGATGGGGGTACAAGCTCTCAGATTTCTTGCTCCCTTGTACCAGCGAAGATGTACACAGTTGGTGCTTAATAAATGCCTTATGTTTGCTGTGGTAATAGCCGTGGCTGCGAAGCATGGGGTTGACAAGGACTCTGGTAACATCCCTTCCTCCCTTCTTCCGGCTTGGCATGGCTCTTGGAATTGTCCTGGGTGGGTAACTTCCTTTTCACCCCGCTGGTGTATACACAGAAAGGCAGCTCTGTTATTTAAATTCTCCAAGATCAAGGATGTGAGATGGAGGCTACCCCTGGCCCCGCAAGACATCCAAATAAATCCCGCGGCTTCCAAATGTGACGTGCCACTCTGGGATTAATACCAAGTAATCCAGTGCCAACGTCAAGACAGTGAAAATAAGCATTTACTCTCCCGGAAAATCATTTTATACTGATTACAAGTTGTAGCCTGTCACGAGGATGTGAATTGAAAATGTGCGCATTTGCAAGGTTAATATTTCTCTCTAAAGTCATTCTCCCCCTTGCCTCCCACCCCCCCAACCCTGACCCTGGCTCACAAGGAAACAGGAATTCCAAATAAATATTTGTCTTGCGACATCCTTATTCCAAGACACAGAGTTTGAACCAGCTTTTCATTTCCCTCCGAGGCAGCAGAACCACATCAAAGCAAGTAGCAATGGTCTAGGGCACGGTTTGTCAACCTCAGCTCCAGGACACATCAGGCCAGACAATTCTTTGTTGTGGGGGCCTGTCCTGTGCGCTGCTGGAGATTGGTGGCATTCCTGATCTCCGCCCACTGGTACTGGTAGCACCTCCCAATACCTCTAGACGTTGCCAAATATCCCTTGGGGGTCAGCTCACCCCCATTTGAAAAGCACAGGTCTAGAAAGAAGAAGGCAGGCATCCTGATAATGTCAGAGCAGCTGACATTCGCCTACATGTCACTACTTTACCTCCAGCCTTTGAACCCAGAGCCAGTATGCTCGGTCACCTCCTGGCGTTTGTTTGTCCCGGCCACTGTGTCTGGGAGTTTCTCTCCTAATTACTCTGTTATGGAAAGTCACCTCCTCAATGAAGTCTTCTGTGACTACCCCTCCTCCAGACCTAATGAGGAATTAGACAGAGTTTCCTCTGGGATTTCATGGCCATTTGGACAGGCAGTGGAGACACTATTGTATAGGATTTGGGCTCCAAGTTGGTAGTTAAAGCGAAAACTGAACAAAATAAAATCACCCTTGGAAAGTCCCTTAAATCCCCCTTAAATATAGTACGAATGTTTTTGTAGAGTTGACTCTGTTTAGTTATTTTTGTGCCTGCTCATGTTTAAGAGGTTTTGAGTTACCCTAGAGGAATGAAAATGAAGAAACTCTATATGCAGATGTCTGGGCCTTCAAACAATTACACCTTTTCGGAGCGTCTGATAATGAACGGGGAAAAGGTCAGGCATTCCCATCCGTTTCTGCTTGTCTGCAGGGCTTCCTTCGTTTTGTTTCAGTATCGAACCTCTATCATTTTAGTATCGGTGAGTAATTCGCCATTGGAAGAACGAAACTAGATAATGTCTGTGAAAGCACTTTAGTAGCTGACATACAGCAGGTGCACAGAGAGGCTTCCTGAATTTAAATAGAATCCACAGCGTTCTTTGAAAGTGGCAGGGAAGAGCCAGGCCACACATTTCCTGCACTTCTCAAACGGCGTTTCCTCCTGTGACCACAGCCATCCGCTCTGGACCTTCCGTCTCACGACCCACTGAGCACCTTCCCATCACAGTGCATTTGTTTATTTGTGTTCCTAGCATGTCTCTTTCCCCCTAGACAGTGAGTTACTTGAGGACAGGGGCCCTGATGCGTGTATTTTTGTATCCCGAAAGCCTGCCACAGAGGAAATGCTCAGTAATTTCCATGTCAAATGAAGGCAGAAAAGAATGTGAGCTTGAATTAACAATGTCTTCTGCATATCTTACTTCCGATTTAAAAACCCTTCCCCTATTGGATAGAAACATGATAAATGCTGTATCTTATGAGATCTGTGTATTCTATTACAAGCATGGAGCATATATTTTTGACACAGAGGAGGTGCTCAACAAATATTTGGTGTGCCATTACTGAGGCTTTCACATGGTTGAAAAATGCGGTAGAGCTGTTCAAGGGGTTGGGAGGAAGGGAGTTTCCTCAGTGGGTTTGGCAGGGATGCGTGAATCTGACCATGTTCTTCTTGATCTTTTAATGTATCCTTAGCTTTTCACCCCTGTTCTTGCCAAATCTCCCGGCAAGAAAGCAACGAGCAATAATGCAGTTTCCAGTTCAAAAGCAGAGCCCAAGAATGAAGCTGACTTATTCCCAAACAGAGAGCTGCGTGTAGGCGAGGCCTGGGGGTCCCTCAACCCTGACTCATGTAACCCCGCCGGCTTTGGCTTACAGTGCAGAGCGACCATGGCACTTTCTGTAGACAGTTCTGTCCTGTCTACGTAGGGACCCGAATCTGCCCTTTAACGATGTCCAAGGAAGGAAGCCCAAAGGTAGAAACCCTACGCAGAATCGAGGGAAAAGAAAACTTAACATGAGCCTAAAGCCGGGACCTGGAGGGCCCAGGGAGGTGGCAGGGAGGAGCCAAGGGCCTCCCCGTGCACTGCTGTCTAGACAACTCTGCATTTCGTGTGGTGGGAGCGTGGGGTGTTTGCTGACAGAGGGTGAGACCCCGTGGAGCCGGACATGGTCGCGATCGGCATTGGGACCTTCATGAAAATTCAAGCGACAGTGATCGCTCCCCACTTCGAAAGCTCCTCCACATATGGGCAAGTGTGTGAAGTCGGAAGCCAAGGCGAAGGAAGCGACAGCCATTTTTCCAGACCTCTGAAATCCGGATGACAGCAGAGACGTTATTTAATTCCGAGGTACACCAACGGGGCTATTCACACAGAGGGAGGAAGAAAAGAATTTATATCCCTTTTCATATATAAAAGGAAACAGATGTGATTTTCTTTACAAAAGAGCATTTCATTAAAAAAAAAAAAAGGCGAGGCGAGGCAGAGTTAACATAACCATTATTCTCCATCTCAGGAAAAGCAAATCCTGTTTGTCTGTCATTATAGAAGGTAGCAAAATCCTTTCATCCAGTGATTAGTTGTAAACATTCCGCAGCCTTCTGGGAGCGGGCCTCTGTTTCCCATCTTATACTGAAGCCATTTTCTTAGACTAATGTTTTATACACACAGCTCAGATACAATGCAAACTCCCGGTACCCCAAAGGCAATGGGGCATTCGTTTATACTAAATCAGAAGTGTCACCCTTGGCAACCTGCAGCACTGAAACATTTATTCAGTCTTGCATTCCTGGCACTTAGAATTATTTCTTTCATGCCTGATAGCCAAATTACAATATGGCAGATTTCCCTGGAGCCATAGGATCATTAGTGCTGGCTCACAACATACTTTCAACTGATATGGCATTTCATGTACAGCTGCCAATCAAAAAATGGGATATGCAAATGAGGATGGGAGCCTTGGTGTACAATTCCTGTACCGTGAGCTCCTCACAGATTTCCTTAATGACTAGCAGTCATTCCGTTGAGTGGAAGAAGTGGAAAGAACACAGAGGAAAATTCCCTCAGGAAGCTGCTTGCAAGAGCCAGAAGTTTTTACATTTGATTTCCATATTTATTCTCTTTCTTCCCCCCACCCCCCTGTGTGTTTCTAAACAGCGGGCCTACAAATACTCGGGTGAGGCTTCTTATAGAAATACAGAGCGCTGTCATTGTGGTGGACACTCACGGGCCGCACTAGGACACGAGACATGGGCTCCGTTGAGATGCGAGACGGGGGCGGGGCAGGTGAAATGGTGTCCAAAGAAGAAGGCAAGGCTGCCTGTGGGGCCCGAGGCCTCGCTGGGAAGGGCGGGGGTGTCCTGGCTGTGTCCCGTGACAGGTTCGGTGATCCGGCCCCCTCCGTCTGCCTCTGCTTGTCTGGCCCTGCCCCTCTCCCTTCCAGAACCTTCCTTTCCAAGTCTCAGCCGTTCCAAGCTCCTTCCTGCCTCCGGCAGGCACTGAGCCCTGCTCCTCCTGGCGCTCACCCGTCGCTCCTCGCCCTGCGCCCGAGGAGGAGGTAAAACAAATTGATTGAATGAATGAGGGGAGCTCCCTGCGGACCCACTATTGCTCAGTGTGGGGACCCCGGATTAAAAGCTCAAGGTCTACCGGTGACCGGAGAAACATCTCGGTGGTGGCAGACGGATAAGGGAATATTCAGGACAAATCGTGAGAGAGACTTGCCATGCCCCACGAATGGAGACAGTGTCCCCACTCCCCACCTCCCCCTGCAGAGGCCAGAGCGCCACCATCATCATTTTGTGGCTGTCTTCTGCTTCTCCACGCCGGAGAGGACAGGCTGGTCCTTAACCGTGTGTCACTAGTGTACATTCGCCTTTTTCTTTTCGTGGGGGTGAGGAGGTCTCCTTAGCCGCTGTGAGATTGAGTTCTGAGAAGCTAAATGTCAGAAGGCAGTTCGATGATGTTCTGACAGAGGTAAAAAATGCCGTTTAGGAAAGGTTTACCACCCTTCTGCTTTCTGTTCCCATTTTATTCTTATTCTACACGGGATACTTTTCCTGTGGGACGAGATCTGGACTGAGTCCTTTATTCTTTCACGTGAGAAAATATAAAGTCATTTAATTGCGGTTTGAGATGTAGCCTCTGTTCATGCCTAAAAAGACTGACTTGTGAATGCCAAGTGACTCAGGTACCACATGGCCTATCGCTGCTTTATCTTTCCTGGTCAAGGAGTATTTTCCACTTGGATCTGGGTGGAATGGCCATTGCCACCGTTTTCTGAAATTGAACACGGGCCCAGAGAGGTCAAGCTCCTTGCTGAAGTCACACAGCTGGGAAGAGGTAAGGTTGGGACTCATTGTCAGGACTGTAGTTGGCAAATCCAGCAGACGCTTTGCAGATGCTACTGTCGCAGGATTTCTGGGGTGTCATAAAGGAGAGGCCATCAAGCCAGAAGATATGGAATCTTTGATGCTGTCCCAGCCCCCCAAAATAAAATCGTTAAAGATGCTGTGTCGGAATCTTGATTTGATTTAAATAAACACGCCTGTGTGTGGCTGGAAGCAAATGGCTTTATTTATGAAGAGTTTTGGGGACGACGCTCTTGCCCCCCTTCTTTCTGGGGTCTCTGGCTCCAGTCAAATCTCCTGCCTGTTGTAATGAATGTCTTCCTCTCTTCCCATTCTATTCCTTCCTGCTATTCGTCTGTAAGTAAGACCAGCTCCCAGCTCCCACCTGTGTGCTCCCCACATAAATTTCCCTGTATTTCTGGAAGAAATTCCTCTGTCTCAGAGCTCCTTGGGGAATCTGGTTGGCTCTCACACCTCCCCGTGGCCAAGGTCACAGGGGCCTTCCCAGGGGCACCATTCTTCCTGGTTCAGGTTTCTAAAACAGCGAAAGGGTGAAATGCAGGTTCTCAGGTGAAATTCCCATGTCATCCGGAGGAGGGTTTTGGGAACACTCCAAATTGCACAATTCAGATCTGGCTTCTTCAGGAAGCTAAGCTTTTTGGTTACCTCCTGAAATTACATTAAGGGAACAGCTGATCATTTATCATGGTAAACTTCCAGAATCGAAATAACTAGTAAGCTTAAATAAACGGAGTGTTTCAGGAGGAAACGGAAATATTGCCTGTTTTTCGTAATGGTCAAAGAGTTGTAAAATGAAAGTCATAGATTTATTCATCCCTGAAGACTTTGAGAATACACCCCAGGATGAGGTCTGTATTGAAGCTGATTGCAGACATACAAATAAAAATGATGCGTACTCTTTTGGTATACAAAGCATTTTCATGGCTAATCTCTCAAAAGTCCTGTAGAGTAGGGGCTAGTAGGCCATTTTACAGGTAAAGACACTGAGGCTGAGAGAGGAGCAGTGACTTGCCCAAGGTCATAGAACGAGGAGATGGAGAAGTCCTGTCTGAAACCCAAGCTGTAGGATGTTGTCCTTCCACGCATGACAGATTGTCTCTCTGGTCCCTAGGGTTTCGGGTTTGGCAAGCATATGTGTCGTTACTATTAATCTTGTGTGACTATATGGTCACAGGCTTGAATGATATAAGCCAGACAGGAAGTTGCAGGCTCCAGGGAGCCACAGAGTGCCTGAGAAAGGCCACCAGGGCTTGGGAAGAGCAATCTGAATATCATTATCCTGAATCGTCTCTTTCTTATCTCATCTGACCTCCCCCGACAACTCCTCTGTGCTCCCACAGGCCGCCTGCACTCACCCACACCTTAGCACCCTGTGTGGTGTTGGCTCACATGGTGGGATGACATTGGGATGATGTGTGATTTCTTTTTCGTTGACTGTTTTCCAGCTGGATGGGAGATAGAAGGGAACCCAAGGGCCTGGCATAAGCAGTAGATTTGACAAAACACTTTCTGAGCCAGACTTTACCCTCATTCATCCCTCACCCTGGCACCAGAGGTGGTAAGAAACGTCAGGATTTGGTGAGGGAGAGGAGTCTCAGGAAATAGGAGACAAAGATGCTGGGGTAAATCTCTGAGAGGAGGTTCTGGAGTTGGGGTTAGGTCTAGGTAGGGAATGAAAAAATTTCCTTATGTAAACTTGAAGGTCAGCAGGAGACTCATCCTCCACAGTACTGGGTATCCCCTTGGAGCCCCTCCTCCATCGTGGTGTGAGCCAACCCTGCTTTGATTTTCATAGTCTCAGAGCAGTTTTTGGAAACAGCCAACATTTTCCTTGTCCCCAAGAAAAGCCAATCTTTCCCTTGTCCCCAAGATGGGCACAGGGTTCAGCTGAGAAGTTGGTGGTTGACATATGTCACTCGTAAGGTACGAAAGCTTTGTTCCTTTGTGAGAATGGCCTCCCAAAGGAAGCCAATTGCTTAAGTGAGCAAAGGGGATAGAGAGAGGGAGGGAAGGTCTAGGAAATGATAGTTCTAAGCTAGGAAATCCAAGATCAGTGGAGAGGACCGTCGTGTGGTACTGGTATCCTTAAAGATTTGCAACCTATCTTTCAGATAATCAGTGGTCTACTATGTACTAATTCTCTCTCAAGAAGCATCAGGAGGCATCGGCATGCACTGTGGATCTACTTCATGCTTCATATTTTATACAAATTATCTGCACTCTCTGATTTGGCCATCATTCGGACGTGGGGGCCATTCCCATCTTACAGGAGACACAACCAAGGCTCAGTGGCTAAGTGAGTCACACAGAATCACATAGCTGCTCTTCGTTGGATCCTGGGTTAGAACCACTAACTCAAGGTCCCACATAGGGTGGGCTTGATATATAAACTGAGTTGGTGAGACCAACATCATCATCACTGTGGTATCCCTTTATTAGATATATTTCCTAGTTCTTCAGGATAGAGAGCATTTTCTAATAAAATAATGATATAATAATAATAGTCATTGTTATTGAAAAATAGACCGGCACACAACTCATTGCCACTCCTCCGAGCCATCACATAAATAATCCCTCTGAAATCCAGGAAAAGACTTTGGCTGCTTGTTTGCTTAAATGTTGGCAATGAAGGTTATTTTTCAAGCATCCCATGATCAAACTGATCAATTAGATAATCCACCTGGAGAATCTAAGCTTGGTAAGTGAGTTTTGTGTCCCTGCTCTGTACCCTCCATTATTATTTTTATAGTCCTCACTGGATTCTATTGCATGAATGATGTGGACGTGGTAGGTTAGAAATGGTCCCAGCTCTGCTATTCAACAGCGTGTTATGTGCCCGTCATTTGGGAAACACCGTTCATGAGTTTACCACGTCTGAGCACAATCCTAATGTCCAATCGTTTCCTTAACAGTCTTTTCAGAAAACTTAGCGCACTTCTAAAACCTCATTCTATGCAACAATTCATAGTATCATGGATGCGTCCAGTGGATTTTTGTTTAGTTCCCATTACTAAATACCTATCCCACCATGTTAGCCAAAAGCACCTCTTTTGCATGGAAACAAAGTTTTGGAAACACTGGCATGGGCAATTTTACCATAGTTTTTGATAAACCTTTGATAACACACACACACACACACACACACACACACTCTCTCTCTCTCTCTCTCTCTCTCTCTCTCTCTCTCTCTCTCTCTCTCTTTCTCTATTAGCCTTCCAGGGCTTCCCTTGAAGTCAGTGACATTAATGTTGAAATGACCCGAATTACTTTCACTGGATAAACAGACACAGATTATGTTTTCTATTTTGGGAACTGGGTTCTCAAAGCAAGTTTTGGGCAGGCCCAAACCGTGTGTTACACCATCCCTTCCCAAGTCCTTTTTCCATGGTTTGCTACATTTGTGACACCTCAGTGAGTTTTCTGCTCTGGCTTCTGATCTTACATGAGGGAAATCTGTGGTAAGATCATAAAGCCTCTGGAAGGAAGGAGGATTTTAATCACAGATGTCTCTGATAATTATTAACCAGCAAGTTCCTTGGAAGACAGCCATTTTTTCCCCATAGACTCTTGGGGTTGTTTTGACTCTTCCCCCATGGTGTCAAAGGTGTCCTTTAGAAACTTTCCCATCTGATTTAATTGCTTTTTAATTCCTACAGCATTGCTGCAATTAGACATCCTGATTTATGGCACCATTGGGCTTCGCTTGGCAAAGACATCCCAAGGGACTGTCCACTTCTAATTGACTGATTTTACACAAGCTTATCCCTTCCGCTCTGCAAACTTCTGACTGTGTTTAGGAGCCTCTGAAATACTATATACTTGAGTTCGTGTCAGATTACTTTCCACGACTCAAAATTAACCTAATAATCTGAATGACAACTTAATTAATTTACTCGCTCCATCTGTGTTTACTGAGGCCCTTTTATGTAGCAAGCCCTGTGCCAGGTGAGAGATTAAAAACAACAGCAACAAAACAAAACAAAACAAATAAACTGGAAAAATCACACGGTGGCTGTCTTCACTGAGGGATTGGTCCAGGATGGGAGTGGATAGTTTCCATGTGGCCGTTCTCTTTTTAAAATACAAATTAAAATAAATTTTATGATCAACAAATGGACAAATCGAATGAGAAGTATTCATGAACCATACCATCTTGGGTCTTTTCACTTATTACCAGGGGTGTATGTTTCATATTTTGGAAAACACTGATTTAATTCTCAAACGCACACGTCAAACCCTTTGTCATGAAAAAAGAACTCTCCGGGGTTTAACCAGGTTATGAATGTTCAGTCTATACTTGAACAGAGAAAAGTCTCTTGGGATTTAAAGGCGAAAATTCGGAGTTTTTGTTTTTGTTTTTTTCCCTTGGCATTGAACTCAAGGTGTGGGAAATTCTGGGTGAAATATGCCTTGGCTATTACTTCATGTTTTTTCTTTGCATTAGGTATTATGTTTTACCTGTTACACAGAATCACTCAGTGGAAGCTAGAGTTTCTCTGATTTTAGGACATTTTTGTCTTCACAGTCCCCCCAAGCACAAATGGAGAATATTTCAAACAGAGGAGACAGACATGTAACCCAGAAGTGGGCAGTGGTCCATGGGGTGTGGCCAGGAGCTTGTTTTTGTAAAGTTTTATTGGAACACAGCCACTCCACTCATTTATGCATTGTCTTTAGCTGCAACGACACAGTTGGGTCGTTGCAACAGGGCCTGCAAGGCCTGAAGAGCCTAACACACATATCTATCTAGCCATTTACAGAACAGGTTTGCTGACCTCTGATGATCAATGGACTCTGGACAAGCATAGAAGAGCCAAGGAATGGTCTTGCTCCCAAGCTACCGAGAGACCTCTCTGATTTGCTTGGGAACATTTAGAGAGCCACAAGAGGATGTAGGACTTCCCAACATGCTAAGAGTACACAAGAAGAAAATAAAACACTGTATGAGGCACTCGAGGCAAATAAATATATCTGAACTGAGGTGAAGGCCCATTTATAGCTTTGCTCCTTCTCTATATCATTACATGGGGAAGAGAGCGAGGGTAATGCCCTTAAAAGGGACTATAAATGTTGCCATCTGAGAAGACCTTGACTCACACAAGCCTTGATCAACTGGATTACTTTTGAGCTAGATATTCAATGCCCCCTCATCTATTTCCATGAGGCCAACCACATCCTATTGCCAATAGAGCCCACCATGATTCTGTGAGGCATACTGGTGCAGAGCATTTCTGGAAGAATGAAGATGGTCACAAGTTCTATGTTCTCACTTCCACTGAAAGGAAACTACTTTCACTCTTTTTAAATGTGTCCTAGGCCTGTGACTCACTATGACACCAGCATATACTAGGATGCAATAGAAGTGACTTCCAAGCTCAGGCATAAGAAACCTTGCAATTTCTATGGGTCTCTTAAAATCCCTGCTTTGGGAAAATCAGTGCTGTGTTAGAAGTCTGACCACCCTGACACACCTCTATGTCACAAGCAAGCTAAATTAGCATATGGGGAGGCTGTGGAGAGAGAGAGAGAGAGAGAGAGAGAGAGAGAGAGAGAGAGAGAGAGAGAGAGGCTTAATTATGCCAGCCATCCCAGCTGAGATGCCGGATGTGAGTGGAGGAATCCCTCTTGGATAGTCAACCCAATATAGTCTTTGGGTGACCATCGCCCTCACTGTTATCTACATGCAGCTGTAGAAGACCCTAAGTGAGAACCACCAGATAAGTTAGGTCAACATCCAGAACTGTGAGAGCTAATAATAAATGACTTTTTTAAGCCACTAAGTTCTGGGGAGATTTGTAATGTCACAACAGATAACTAGAAGAGCACACCCTTGTTATCCTGAGGTCCTGAGGAGTCAGGAAAGATGGCAGGATCTACTTATGCTAAACCACAGTCCTTGCTCATCAATCGAGGCTGATTTAACACCACTCTTTCTATTGTTTACTACTAGGATAACCCAGTCATCTTGGTTTGCCAGGACATTGCAGTTTCAGCACTGAAAATCCCATATCCTGGGAAATCCCTCAATCTGTAGCAAACTAGGACTGTCAGTTCCTTAACTCACTGCACACTAGCATTCCTTTCTCTTTCTTCAAACACATCAAGTTCCTTCAAGCCTTGGAGCCTTAGTACATGCTGGTGTCCCCTCCCCCATTTGACTTTCTCCCCAAGTTTCATTTTCCCATGGTAACCTTCTCTATATCCCAAGAGTAGATGATATAGATTTTTTTAAAGTTTATTATTTGTTTTTGAGAGAGAGAGAGAGAGAGAGAGAGCGAGAGCGAGCATGCATGAGTGGGATAGAAGCAGAGAGAGAGAAGGGAGAGAGAGAATCCTAAGTGGGCTTCATGCTGCCAGCCCAAAGCCTGATGTGGGGCTCTATCCCACAGACCATGAGACCATGACCTAGTCCAAGATCAAGAGCTGGACACTTAGCCAACTGAGCCACCCAGGCATCACTGGAGACTCTTGTTAATACAGACTTTTACAACACTTTGAACTTCTTAATAATCCCAAACTGAGTTGCCCATTATTTAGGTATTAATAAGATGAACATCTTTACCCCTGCTAGATGGTGAGATTCAAACCTGTGAGAATTGTGTTTGTCCTTGTTGCTGTTATCATATCAGTATTTGGCATAGGCGACACTCAGCAAGTAGAAGAATAAATAAATAAATGAGGGCAAACTGGAAAAGCTATTTGGTACCCAGTATTGTGGTTTTTGTCTTAGGTTGAAGGCAAAGGTGTAAAGGAATCCTGACAAGGAAGTGACTTGACCCGGTCACATGGTGGGCGCAGAAAACATGACTTCACATACAAGAGGGTTTCCCAAAAGTTGCAACACAGGCAGGTGGTGATCTAGACTGGTGCATATCCTATCTGGTGGTCTTGATGCCATTGGAAGGGAAAAGTGCAGGTCTGCTGAGATGGGGGAGGTTGGCGGCTCCACTGAGTAACTCCCTGCAATCGTTTGCCTGTGTCTCCATCTTACTTCCCTTCCTTAGTAGGTGAAAGAGAGACAGAAAAGCTGTGATGACTAATGGGAGGTCATGGAAAGATTTATTGGACAATTATCAATGTTTTTCTTCACTCAAGTTTCCTTTAGTAAGTCATTATTTCATTTGGGGAATAAGTACCACTCATATCACCCCTCAGATTCTGTCATTTTATCTCCTTGCTTTATGCTGCTTTGTCGCCTTGATTTGTGGAACTATATAGAGTGCGGATCAGAAGAACTTCTCACTGAGTGAATTTGAGTTTTATTCTCTTGTCACTTTCAGGCATGCAGATAAGAGTTGATATAAATCTGTGTTTTTCAAACTGCACTCTTATGTGGGCCACCTTCATAATTTTTTCCCTGCTCTAGAATCTATTTAATTATGATTCTCTTAATATTTAAAAAAACTGACTCTTTTTTTCTAAGTGAATATCACCCCTAGGTTATGATCTGTATGATTATGGGTTTGATGGGCTGGTGTGTGTGTGTGTGTGTGTGTGCATGTGCACATGTGTATATATAATTCTCAATGAAATAAGTGCCTGAAAATTATACTTAAAAAATATACCCATCAAAGTCATAATTTCATGAGTTATGACTTGACATGAAGCTATATTAAGAAGTAGGATAAATAACATATATATATGTATATAAAACACTTTGGGAAACAGTGATATAAGCCAAGTAATCTGTTCCTTTGAATAGGAAGCCAACTTGGAACTGCTACTTTGCAATCACTTGGAATTGTAAAGGTGACCGGTGGCCCAGGGAGAATTTCACGTACATGAACCCCACTGGATCCTGGTTGCAGTAGTCTGTTGCTGTTGACCGGTAGCTCTCACTTCATAAAGACCTCACCTACAGAACCTGAGACCTGTCCTTGACCTAGTGCTTTGTGCAAAATTGCATCATTGGCCAAACCATCAGCAAATATTGTTGGCTCAGACTCAAACTATGTCCTGAGTTCCATGAATTCTCAGGATTTCTACCCTACTTTCAGTCACCATCATTTCTTTGAGTTGACCACCTAACTGGTTTCTCCATTTTCACTGGAGTGAAAACACAAAAAGAAGAAATCCATCTTTCGCCAGTTATTACGTACTAGATGCAAATAAACTCTCATTAGGGAAATAAGAAGAAATGTAATTTAAATATTTAAAACACTTGGAACACGAATGATGGTATAAAAAAGACTCAAATGATTGGATGGCCTCATAATAACATCTCAGGTCACAATCAGAGAGCTTCTTTTAAAACTCCACCGAACATATTTTCTTCATAATTTGTCATCTCTCTTGGACATAGCATATAGGGTGATTTTAAATTGATATGATATAAGAATAAATACCAAACCAGTCAAAGAAGTCAGCAAATGTTCAGAATTATAGAAAACCATAGAAATGGGCTCTAATTGCATCATTATCTAATCTCCTTACTTTTGAATACCATTGCTAAGAATGGACTCACTCAGCTCATGTCATTTTCTTTTCTTGTGAACTTTTCCATTTTCTCACAAGAATGAGACATCCATATTTTAGGGTTTGCTGTATTTTGTCGTGCAAAGCAGTAAAAGGACTCATCAGAAATGTGACGGAAAAGAAACTCATAAAGGAAAGGCCATAAAGGAGTACGACTGGAAAAGGCATGGAACACTTTTCTTAAAGCTCTTTATTCACTGGGAAGAAGAAACTGAAAACACGGTTTGTCCCCCCTCCCTTGAACACTCGATGTCATGGTTCTTGTAGGTGGTTTTTGACAGGGGTCCACTGGAGCTCGAAGTCTAGAAGTAAGGAGGTATCGAGTTAAAAAATTTCAGAGGAAATGAAGCCGTTTCCCCCCCTGAAATAGTTTACCACTAATGACATTTTCAAGTGGCGCCGGATTTGACATTGGTGTGGGTGTTTGGAAGTTGTTCCATGCTTCATAAGGAAGTAGCCGGTGGAAAGATCAGCAGCGATTCTCAAGGAAAAGTTCATCACAGAGTCAGGCAGATGGGAGGGATCTTACTGGTAACAGAATCTGTACTGGGTTAAGAGACTTGGCTCTAAATTCATGACCATGAGATTAGGGTGAGCGCTAAATAGGTCCTGAATCCCACTCTTCCTCATGACTTCATCCCTGCTTTATAATCTCTCTTTGGGTTGACCACATCTGATCATCATCTTTCTTTGGGTTGACCACAATGTCCTCCTAACTGGTTTCCTCATTTCCAACTGAACTGAGAGCCAAGAGGAAGCAAGTGAGTGGCTGGCGTTCTGATAAGAGGAGGAGAGGATGTAGAGACAATAAGAAGGAGGCAGAAACTGAGTGATGTAGCAACAAGCTAAGGGACACTGAGGATTGTCAGGAGGCACCTGAAAGTTAAGGAGAAGCAAGGGAGGATCCTTCCTTAGAACCTTCTAAGGTTGTGTGACACCTTGATTTCAGACTTCAGGCCTCCATGACAATGAGAGAATAAACCCTGTTGTTTTATACCACCCAGTGTGTGGTACTCTGTAAGGCAGCCATAAGAAAGTCTCCAACACTGTTCTGAAGAGCGTGTGGGACTTGATTCAGGTCTGAGTGCCAAGACAAGCCACTATGGGAGCCTGTACCCAACTCTCTTCCATTTATCATTCGCTTCTGAGTGAGATGGACATCCTAAACTTTACAGAGCAGGTTTTCATCTTCCTAGATCTCTAGGACAGAACCTTTATCCTGAAGAATTCACAATAGAGGCCAGACATCTGTAGTGGGTTGAGTTGAATCCCTTAAAAGATAGGATCAAGTCCTAACGGGTGGGTGCCCGTGAATGTGACCTGATTTGGAAATAAGGTCTTGGCTGGTGTCATCAACTTAAGATGAGGTCACTCTAGATTAGGAGGGGTGCCAAATCCCGGGACAGGTCTCTATAAGAGGAGGAGAAGATACAGACACATAGAGAGGAAGGCCTTGCAAAGAGGAGATAGAGGTTGGAGGGAGGTGGGTGTAAGCCAAGGACTGGCAAGGAATATGCTAGAAGCCGAAGGACCCTTCCCTAGAGCTTTCGGAGGGAGCATGGTCCTGTCAACACCTTGATTTCAACTTCCAGCCTCCAAAGCTGGGAGAGAATGAATTTCTGCTGTTTTACACCACCCAGTTTGCGGTAATTTGTTAAGGCAGCCCCTAGGGAATGAATATACCATCCCATATCCAATCCCAGCCCTCCCATGTGTTTTGTGAGCTCACACAGTGTGATTGTTTTTTTTTTTTTTTTATGTTTTTTTAAGTTTATTTTTGAGAGAAAGAGAGAGAAAGAGAGACAGCATGACCAGGGGGAGGCTCAGAGAGAGAGGGAGACAGAGAATCTGAAGACAGGCTTCAGACTCTGATCTGTCAGCACAGAGCCCGATGTGGGGCTCGAACCCACAAACTGTGAGATCATGACCTGAGCCAAAGTCAGACGCTTAACTGACTGAGTCACCCAGGCGCCCCTGTTGTTTTAACTGAAATAGTTGCTAATATTTACAAAAGGAGCGATTTCACTTAAAAGCTATGATTTCTGTTTTTTTCTGGACAAGTCTGAGGATGTGACAGTAAACCTGGAATTTCTGTCCCGTGGGGAGACCATGGAGCTGAGTGGAGAGCGGTCTCCTCATGAGGTGTCACACGGCCCAGCTCTGGGGTCCTGTCACTCCCAAGGCCAGGTCTGCCAGGCTCCACCCCGCCGCCTTGCTCTCTCTGTTCTCTGGGCCTTCATGGACTGAGGCTTCTTTTAAACGCTCTCCTCATTTGAGAGGCTAGGAAAGTGAAACCCAGAAATAGACTTTCCCCGAGTGGCGTCACCCAGCGTGTCTGCAACAGAGGAGGGCTGGGGACCCCACACTTCCTCCTGCACCCTGCCGTTTCCGCCTACAGAATGCCACAAGATGTTTCCTAGAGCAGACGTCCCAGACTCCTAGATTTCACAGACCGGCTTCAACAAACTTCAAGGAATTGACAAAGAGTTTCCAACACTTTATTTTGCCAAGAAAAAGAATGTTTAAAAAAAAAAAGGACACTGCCATTGCCATCTTTTCATTAAAAAAAAGGTGATTCTATCACCAACAAAGCAGGAAACACACAGGCTCAGAGTAAAAGTGAAAATTGTGTTGGCTCAAACAGGCTTTCATGATGTTCTCTCTAACCTCACCTCCTTCCTTCCGCTCTCCCCACGCCCACCCACCTTGCTCACTGGCCTCCTCTCTGAACACACGAGGCCATTTCTGCCTCAGAGGCTTTGCATCTGCTGTTTTCTTTCTCCAGAACACCTTTCCAGCATATCTCCAAGGCTTGTTTCCTCAGTTCACTCAAATCTCTACTTATATTGCTAAAATTTTTTAATGTTTGTTTTTTTTTGAGAGAGAGAGAGAGAGATCAGCACCGAGAGAAGGACTGAGAGAGAGAGGGAGACACAGAACCAGAAGGAAGCTCCAAGCTCTGAGCTGTCAGCACAGAGCCCGATGGAGGACTTGAACCCACAGACCATGAGATCATGACCTGAGCCGAAGTTGGACGTTCAACCAACTGAACCACCCAGGGGCTCTCAGATCTCATGAACTACTGGGACCTCATCAAGATAAAAAGCTTCTGCAAGGCAAAGGAAACAATCAAAAAAACTAATAGGCAACCAACAGAATGGGAAAAGATAGTGGCAAATGGCATATCAGATAAAGGGCTAGTATAC